>NC_047103.1:1296711-1437989 GCF_902500255.1 Thalassophryne amazonica
TTATAGAGCAACAGACTCTTTTTCCAGGCTAAGTGAAGATCTTCTAAATTAGTGAGACGCCATTTCCTCTCCAACTTACGGGTTATCTGCTTTAAGCTACGAGTTTGTGAGTTATACCACGGAGTCAGGCACTTCTGATTTAAAGCTCTCTTTTTTAGAGGAGCTACAGCATCCAAAGTTGTCTTCAATGAGGATGTAAAACTATTGACGAGATACTCTATCTCACTTACAGAGTTTAGGTAGCTACTCTGCACTGTGTTGGTATATGGCATTAGAGAACATAAAGAAGGAATCACATCCTTAAACCTAGTTACAGCGCTTTCTGAAAGACTTCTAGTGTAATGAAACTTATTCCCCACTGCTGGGTAGTCCATCAGAGTAAATGTAAATGTTATTAAGAAATGATCAGACAGAAGGGAGTTTTCAGGGAATACTGTTAAGTCTTCTATTTCCATACCATAAGTCAGAACAAGATCTAAGATATGATTAAAGTGGTGGGTGGACTCATTTACTTTTTGAGCAAAGCCAATAGAGTCTAATAATAGATTAAATGCAGTGTTGAGGCTATCATTCTCAGCATCTGTGTGGATGTTAAAATCGCCCACTATAATTATCTTATCTGAGCTAAGCACTAAGTCAGACAAAAGGTCTGAAAATTCACAGAGAAACTCACAGTAACGACCAGGTGGACGATAGATAATAACAAATAAAACTGGTTTTTGGGACTTCCAATTTGGATGGACAAGACTAAGAGTCAAGCTTTCAAATGAATTAAAGCTCTGTCTGGGTTTTTGATTAATTAATAAGCTGGAATGGAAGATTGCTGCTAATCCTCCGCCTCGGCCCGTGCTACGAGCATTCTGACAGTTAGTGTGACTCGGGGGTGTTGACTCATTTAAACTAACATATTCATCCTGCTGTAACCAGGTTTCTGTAAGGCAGAATAAATCAATATGTTGATCAATTATTATATCATTTACCAACAGGGACTTAGAAGAGAGAGACCTAATGTTTAATAGACCACATTTAACTGTTTAAGTGCAGTTGAAGGTGCTATATTATTTTTTCTTTTTTGAATTTTTATGCTTAAATAGATTTTTGCTGGTTATTGGTAGTCTGGGAGCAGGCACCGTCTCTATGGGGATGGGGTAATGAGGGGATGGCAGGGGGAGAGAAGCTGCAGAGAGGTGTGTAAGACTACAACTCTGCTTCCTGGTCCCAACCCTGGATAGTCACGGTTTGGAGGATTTAAGAAAATTGGCCAGATTTCTAGAAATGAGAGCTGCTCCATCCAAAGTGGGATGGATGCCGTCTCTCCTAACAAGACCAGTTTTTCCTAGAAGCTTTGCCAATTATCTATGAAGCCCACCTCATTTTTTGGACACCACTCAGACAGCCAGCAATTCAAGGAGAACATGCGGCTAAACATGTCACTCCAGGTCTGATTGGGGAGGGGCCCAGAGAAAACTACAGAGTCCGACATTGTTTTTGCAAAGTTACACACCGATTTAATGTTAATTTTAGTGACCTCTGATTGGCGTAACCGGGTGTCATTACTGCCGACGTGAATTACAATCTTACCAAATTTACGCTTAGCCTTAGCCAGCAGTTTCAAATTTCCTTCAATGTCGCCTGCTCTGGCCCCCGGAAGACAATTGACTATGGTTGCTGGTGTCGCTAACTTCACATTTCGCAAAACAGAGTCGCCAATAACCAGAGTTTGATCCTCGGCGGGTGTGTCGTCGAGTGGGGAAAAACGGTTAGAGACGTGAACGGGTTGGCGGTGTACACGGGGCTTCTGTTTAGGGCTACGCTTCCTCCTCACAGTCACCCAGTCAGCCTGCTTTCCCGGCTGCTCGGGATCTGCCAGGGGGTAACTAACGGCGGCTAAGCTACCTTGGTCCGCACCGACTACAGGGGCCTGGCTAGCTGTAGAATTTTCCACGGTGCGGAGCCGAGTCTCCAATTCGCCCAGCCTGGCCTCCAAAGCTACGAATAAGCTACACTTATTACAAGTACCGTTACTGCTAAAGGAGGCCGAGGAATAACTAAACATTTCACACCCAGAGCAGAAAAGTGCGGGAGAGACAGGAGAAGCCGCCATGCTAAATCGGCTAAGAGCTAGTAACTACGCTAAGCTAGCGGATTCCTAAAAACACGCAAAGTGAAAAAAAAAAAAATATATATATATATATATATATACATACATATATTTACCTTCAATTTATTTCATTTATATAGCGCAAATCACAACAAAGTTGCCTCAAGGTGCTTCACACATGTAACGTCTAACCTTACTAACCCCCAGAGCAAGAACACAGGCGACAGTGATAAGAAAAAACTTCCTCTGATGATCTGAGGAAGAAACCTTAAGCAGACCAGAATCAAAGGGGGGACCCACTGCTTGGGCCATGCTACTGACACAAATGACAATTCAGGAAAATATACAGGAAATTTTGGGATTCATGCTGGTGCAGAAGACAGGAGGCCTGCAGAAGAAAATACCCATATACACTTAATATACATTATCACTCTCTCATTCACTCACTCATCTTCAACCACTTATCCGAGATCAGGTCGTGGGGGCAACAGCTCAAGCAGGGGACCCCAGACTTCCCTCTCCCTTGCCACATTGCCCAAATCTGACTGGGGGATCCTGAGGCGTTCCAAGGCCAGTGTGGAGATATAATCTCTCCAACTTGTCCTGGGTCTTCACTGGGGTCTCCTCCCAGATGGACTTGCCTGGAACACCTCTCTAGGAAGGTGCCAAGGAGGCATCCTTATCAGATGCCTGAACCACCTCAGCCGGCTCCTTTCAACATGAAGGAGCAGTGGCTCTACTCCGAGCTCCCCACGGATGACCGAACTCTTTAGATGACATACATAATATATATATATATATATCCCTATCTCTCCCTGCAATTTATTTCTTATGGTCATGACCCAACCCTCATGACCATAGGTGAGAGTAGGAATGAAGATGGCACACCAGATCTAACTGGTATTGCTCCACCTCCCGCACAAGCTCTGGTTCCATCCCCATAGAGATGATTTTTACACACCCCCAGAGTTAGCCCCTGCTACCCGGGAATGATCTGCCGAGGCCCTTGACTTTCATTCTCACCCACAGGACAGTGCACCCGACACCAGCGTTTCCCCCTGCGGGTGGTGAGCTCACAGGGTGGAGATGGAAGGGCCACGTTGCCTTTTCAGGCTATGCCCAACTGGGCTCCGTGGCAAGCCCAGCCACCAGGTGCTCGCTGACGGGCCCTCCATCCAGGCATGGCTCCAAACACAGATCCTGGGTATCCTCCGGGCCGGGTCATATTTCCTCTGCCTCGTTCCATCATGGTGTCTTGTGAAACACTCTTAGTCTGGCCTCTCACCGGAGAGCAATTTGCAATGGGAGACCCTACCAGGAGCACAAAGGCTCCAGACAACACAGCTCTCAGGTTCATAGCGGTTATTTAAGTAAAAGTAAGTCCCTTCGGCTGCTCCCTTGTTTGCACTTGGGGTCGCCACAGCAAATCCAAGGTGGATCTGCATGTTGAATTGGCACAAGTTTTACGCCGGATGCCCTTCCTGACGCAACTCCACATTACATGGAGAAATGTGGCAGGGGTGGGATTTGAACCCGGAACCTTCTGCACTGAAACCAAGCGCATTAACCACTTGGCCACGAGCGGTTATTTAAATATATATATTTATTTATTTATTTGTATTTGAAATGGCATAAACAAATTAAAATGTATGAAATACCAAGTGTTCCAATACTTTTGAGGGCAACTGAGAAAAACTCGGGCAGCATCTTACACCTCAAGTAAGAAACCAGAGCATGAATTGGCTGCTGCCTGCTCACTGTATTAATCTAAAATCACTGGAGAAACACGTATATATAAGGAAACCCAAATTAAAGGAGAAATGCTGCTTTTAACAACCTGGACCTCATTTCTGGCATAAAATACGGTCGTTTACCAACCAATCTAACTTTGGTGGATGTGTTTAAAAGGTTAAAATCCAACTCAAAGATTTTTCTTCTTCTATTAAGGTGGATTAGAACCTTTTGTGGTACACGGTGCCAACTACTGTACAGGCGGGACCGAGCAGTCAATATGTGTCACCGATTTGAGTCCACCCACCACTTTAATCATATCTTAGATCTTGTTCTGACTTATGGTATGGAAATAGAAGACTTAACAGTATTCCCTGAAAACTCCCTTCTGTCTGATCATTTCTTAATAACATTTACATTTACTCTGATGGACTACCCAGCAGTGGGGAATAAGTTTCATTACACTAGAAGTCTTTCAGAAAGCGCTGTAACTAGGTTTAAGGATATGATTCCTTCTTTATGTTCTCTAATGCCATATACCAACACAGTGCAGAGTAGCTACCTAAACTCTGTAAGTGAGATAGAGTATCTCGTCAATAGTTTTACATCCTCATTGAAGACAACTTTGGATGCTGTAGCTCCTCTAAAAAAGAGAGCTTTAAATCAGAAGTGCCTGACTCCGTGGTATAACTCACAAACTCGTAGCTTAAAGCAGATAACCCGTAAGTTGGAGAGGAAATGGCGTCTCACTAATTTAGAAGATCTTCACTTAGCCTGGAAAAAGAGTCTGTTGCTCTATAAAAAAGCCCTCCGTAAAGCTAGGACATCTTTCTACTCATCACTAATTGAAGAAAATAAGAACAACCCCAGGTTTCTTTTCAGCACTGTAGCCAGGCTGACAAAGAGTCAGAGCTCTATTGAGCTGAGTATTCCATTAACTTTAACTAGTAATGACTTCATGACTTTATTTGCTAACAAAATTTTAACTATTAGAGAAAAAATTACTCATAACCATCCCAAAGACGTATCGTTATCTTTGGCTGCTTTCAGTGATGCCGGTATTTGGTTAGACTCTTTCTCTCAGATTCTTCTGAGTTATTTTCATTAGTTACTTCATCCAAACCATCAACATGTTTATTAGACCCCATTCCTACCAGGCTGCTCAAGGAAGCCCTACCATTATTTAATGCTTCGATCTTAAATATGATCAATCTATCTTTGTTAGTTGGCTATGTACCACAGGCTTTTAAGGTGGCAGTAATTAAACCATTACTTAAAAAGCCATCACCTGACCCAGCTATCTTAGCTAATTATAGGCCAATCTCCAACCTTCCTTTTCTCTCAAAAATTCTTGAAAGGGTAGTTGTAAAACAGCTAACTGATCATCTGCAGAGGAATGGTCTATTTGAAGAGTTTCAGTCAGGTTTTAGAATTCATCATAGTACAGAAACAGCATTAGTGAAGGTTACAAATTATCTTCTTATGGCCTCGGACAGTGGACTCATCTCTGTGCTTGTTCTGTTAGACCTCAGTGCTGCTTTTGATACTGTTGACCATAAAATTTTATTACAGAGATTAGAGCATGCCATAGGTATTAAAGGCACTGCGTTGCGGTGGTTTGAATCATATTTGTCTAATAGATTACAATTTGTTCATATAAATGGGGAATCTTCTTCACAGACTAAAGTTAATTATGGAGTTCCACAAGGTTCTGTGCTAGGACCAATTTTATTCACTTTATACATGCTTCCCTTAGGCAGTATTATTAGACGGTATTGCTTAAATTTTCATTGTTACGCAGATGATACCCAGCTTTATCTATCCATGAAGCCAGAGGACACACACCAATTAGCTAAACTGCAGGATTGTCTTACAGACTTAAAGACATGGATGACCTCTAATTTCCTGCTTTTAAACTCAGATAAAACTGAAGTTATTGTACTTGGCCCCACAAATCTTAGAAACATGCTGTCTAACCAGATCCTTACTCTGGATGGCATTACCCTGACCTCTAGTAATACTGTGAGAAATCTTGGAGTCATTTTTGATCAGGATATGTCATTCAAAGCGCATATTAAACAAATATGTAGGACTGCTTTTTTGCATTTACGCAATATCTCTAAAATCAGAAAGGTCTTGTCTCAGAGTGATGCTGAAAAACTAATTCATGCATTTATTTCCTCTAGGCTGGACTATTGTAATTCATTATTATCAGGTTGTCCTAAAAGTTCCCTAAAAAGCTTTCAGTTAATTCAAAATGCTGCAGCTAGAGTACTGACAGGGACTAGAAGGAGAGAGCATATCTCACCCATATTGGCCTCTCTTCATTGGCTTCCTGTTAATTCTAGAATAGAATTTAAAATTCTTCTTCTTACTTATAAGGTTTTGAATAATCAGGTCCCATCTTATCTTAGGGACCTCGTAGTACCATATCACCTCAATAGAGCGCTTCGCTCTCAGACTGCAGGCTTATTTGTAGTACCTAGGGTTTGTAAGAGTAGAATGGGAGGCAGAGCCTTCAGCTTTCAGGCTCCTCTCCTGTGGAACCAGCTCCCAATTCAGATCAGGGAGACAGACACCCTCTCTACTTTTAAGATTAGGCTTAAAACTTTCCTTTTTGCTAAAGCTTATAGTTATGGCTGGATCAGGTGACCCTGAACCATCCCTTAGTTATGCTGCTATAGACGTAGACTGCTGGGGGTTCCCATGATGCACTGTTTCTTTCTCTTTTTGCTCTGTATGCACCACTCTGCATTTAATCATTAGTGATCGATCTCTGCTCCCCTCCACAGCATGTCTTTTTCCTGGTTCTCTCCCTCAGCCCCAACCAGTCCCAGCAGAAGACTGCCCCTCCCTGAGCCTGGTTCTGCTGGAGGTTTCTTCCTGTTAAAAGGGAGTTTTTCCTTCCCACTGTAGCCAAGTGCTTGCTCACAGGGGGTCGTTTTGACCGTTGGGGTTTTACATAATTATTGTATGGCCTTGCCTTACAATATAAAGCGCCTTGGGGCAACTGTTTGTTGTGATTTGGCGCTATATAAAAAAATTGATTGATTGATTGATTGATTTCAAAATGGCTCTTTTAAACCAGACGTGGTGCTGTGACATGTGAATCATCAGGGGGTGTCAATCAGATTTCAAGGGGTCCAGTGCCACCCTGGCCTCCCCTCTCGTTCTACCCATGCCAGGAAGTGTTCAACATTTGACATTTTCTGTTTCACTGTGGACTCAAAATTTGGCACTTACTGTTTCAGTGTCAACTTGCCACTGAATTCACACGAGATCCTACAAGATCTTGTCGTATTGTCAAACCAGGAAGCGTTACCCCAGGAAGGTTCAACATTTGACATTTCCTTTTTTTAAATTTCATGAGACAAACAAAAAGTTACACAGAAAACCTACAGGATGAAATACAACAGCAAAAACAACATACCAAAGAACAGGTTCATAAAAAAAAAACACATCAAAATGAAGGGGAATTATTAAAAAAAAAAGTTTCTAAAAGGTAGACACATTTGACATTTCCTGTTTCACTGTGGACTCAAAATTTGGCACTTCCTGTTTGGGACCCAGTGTACCATGAGCGAGCTTTGCACTGCTGGATGATGCTTCACTCCTATTATTTTATTAATATGTGTATGTCGCGAACATGAACAAGCTAAGCTCTTTGTCATCTCAACATGTCATTTAGGTCCTTCAGACTTTTTTTAGTAAATGCTTCTGGAGAGCATTAGCATGGCTAAAAATGTTCAGCTTCTGTTGGGCCGTACCAACTACAGCCTTCTTAACCACCGCCATTTTATGCATTTTCTTTATATGAATTTCACATGCCCTCACCATGTAATTTAGGTCCTTCACACTTTTTTTTTTTCAGTAAATGCTTCTGGGGAGCATAAGCATGGCTAAAAAATTTCAGTTTCTGGGGGGCGAATCCCTCAGACCCCCGAACTATGCCCTTCTTAACCCCCGCCACTTTAGGCACTTTTTTTTAAATGTAGATATAAATTCATATTTAAACTTTTCAGCTAGTTGACAGTAGGGCTGCACAATATGGCCAAATTAGCTGGACTTTCAGGTCTTCTTTTTAAAACAATCCTCTACAGCACTCCACCAGGAAGCTGGATATTATATTTTTAATTAAATTTATACCACGTTGTAGAGATTTGCTATCAGCTTGAGTTTAAGGAAGAAAATTTTAGGAAACTTTTTTGTATTTGAAATGGCATCAACAAATTAGAATGTGTGAACTACCAAGTGTTTGAGTACTTTTGAGGGCAACTGATAAACACTCAGGCATCATTCATCTCAAATAAGTAAACAGAGCATGAATCAGCTACTGCCTGCTCGTTTTATTAATCTAAAATCATCGGAGAAACACACATATACAACCCCTGGCAAACATTATGGAATCACCGGCCTCGGAGGATGTTCATTCAGTTGTTTAATTTTGTAGAAAAAAAGCAGATCACAGACATGACACAAAACTAAAGTCATTTCAAATGACAACTTTCTGGCTTTAAGAAACACTATAAGAAATCAAGAAAAAAAACTGTGGCAGTCAGTAACGGTTACTTTTTTAGACCAAGCAGAGGAAAAAAATATGGAATCACTCAATTCTGAGGAATAAATTATGGAATCACCCTGTAAATTTTCATCCCCAAAACTAACACCTGCATCAGATCAGATCTGCTCGTTAGTCTGCATCTAAAAAGGAGTGATCACACCTTGGAGAGCTGTTGCACCAAGTGGACTGACATGAATCATGGCTCCAACACGAGAGATGTCAATTGAAACAAAGGAGAGGATTATCAAACTCTTAAAAGAGGGTAAATCATCACGCAATGTTGCAAAAGATGTTGGTTGTTCACAGTCAGCTGTGTCTAAACTCTGGACCAAATACAAACAACATGAGAAGGTTGTTAAAGGCAAACATACTGGTAGACCAAGGAAGATATCAAAGCGTCAAGACAGAAAACTTAAAGCAATATGTCTCAAAAATCGAAAATGCACAGCAAAACAAATGAGGAACGAATGGGAGGAAACTGGAGTCAACGTCTGTGACCGAACTGTAAGAAACCGCCTAAAGGAAATGGGATTTACATACAGAAAAACTAAACGAAAGCCATCATTAACACCTAAACAGAAAAAAACAAGGTTAAAATGGGCTAAGGAAAAGCAATCGTGGACTGTGGATGACTGGATGAAAGTCATATTCAGTGATGAATCTCGAATCTGCATTGGGCAAGGTGATGATGCTGGAACTTTTGTTTGGTGCCGTTCCAATGAGAATAATAAAGATGACTGCCTGAAGAGAACATGTAAATTTCCACAGTCATTGATGATATGGGGCTGCATGTCAGGTAAAGGCACTGGGGAGATGGCTGTCATTACATCATCAATAAATGCACAGGTTTACGTTGATATTTTGGACACTTTTCTTATCCCATCAATTGAAAGGATGTTTGGGGATGATGAAATCATTTTTCAAGATGATAATGCATCTTGCCATAGAGCAAAAACTGTGAAAACATTCCTTGCAAAAAGACACATAGGGTTAATGTCATGGCCTGCAAATAGTCCGGATCTTAATCCAATTGAAAATCTTTGGTAGAAGTTGAAGAAAATGGTCCATGACAAGGCTCCAACCTGCAAAGCTGATCTGGCAACAGCAATCAGAGAAAGTTGGAGCCAGATTGATGAAGAGTACTGTTTGTCACTCATTAAGTCCATGCCTCAGAGACTGCAAGCTGTTAGAAAAGCCAGAGGTGGTGCAACAAAATACTAGTGATGTGTTGGAGCGTTCTTTTGTTTTTCATGATTCCATCATTTATTCCTCAGAATTGAGTGATTCCATATTTTTTTCCTCTGCTTGGCCTAAAAAAGTAACCGTTACTGACTGCCACAATTTTTTTTCCTGATTTCTTATAGTGTTTCTTAAAGCCAGAAAGTTGCCATTTGAAATGACTTTAGTTTTGTGTCATGTCTGTGATCTGCTTTTTTCCTGCAAAATTAAACAACTGAGTGATTACATCATTTTTGCCAGGGGTTGTATAAGGCAACCCAAATTAAAGGAGAAATGCTGCTTTTAACAACCTGGACCTCATTTCTAACCTATAAAATACGGCTGTTTACTCACCAGAGTCCATAGTACAAATGACGTGGTCAGCTTCAAATCTGATTCAAACATTTTTCTTCTTCTACTAAGGTGGATTAGAACCTTTTTTTTGTGGAAAACAGTGCCAACTACTGTGCAGGAGGGACCAAGCAGTCAATATGTGTCACTGATTTCAAAATGGCTCTTTTAACCAGGTATGCAGTGTCAATCATCTGGGTGGCACCTGGGGTGTCCAATTCAACTCAGCTACATCCATGCCAGGAAGTGTTCAACATTTGACATTTCCTGCTTCACTGCGGACTCAAAAATTGATACTTCTTGTTTGGGGCTCAGTGTACCATGAGTGAGCTTTGCGGCACTTCACTCTGATTATTTTTAATATTTTAGAAAATTGTATAGTAGAGAAGCTTGAATCTTTGACTGGACTGGGTTGCTCAACGCGAGGACGTTTCGCTTCAAATCGCAGAAGCTTCCTCAGCTAAAATTCTTGCTCTGGAAGTCTGACTACTGTCTGACTCTTGTAGAGACGAATACACAGAAAGCCACAAAAGCTTGAGTTTTAAACCTAACCAGACCCCTCCTACTGAGAGGCAGACTGCTATAGGCTAGTGACTAAACAATACCTCTAATTAGCAACTATTGTGCTCTAGTTAGCACTCTCCTATTGACAGGGCAGCTGTCCCTCCTAATGATGGGATGGATGCCTATCGTGATGGCTCCCTTGATGACTCTCCTGATGACGTGAATGACTCATTACCATGAACAAAAGACTGAAACTCCTTTGACCTGAGTACCCCATTGTAAACAGGGGATAAAGCGTGTCTCAGACCCCCTCCCCGGTTAAGGCTGGGTTTTAAACGTTTCACAAAGAATGCCTCCTTGACCCCTCTCTCAAACCATTTCTTCTCTCTGGCTAATATTTTAACGTCCTTGTCCTCAAACGTGTGGTTAGTGTCTTTAAGGTGGAGATGAACTGCAGACTGAGGTCCACTGGCGCCCTCTCTGCGGTGCTGGTATAGCCTTTTGTGTAAAGGTTGTTTAGTCTCACCTATGTAGTGTTCGTTACAGTTTTCCTGACATCTGATAGAATACACTACATTGCTCTGTTTGTAACTAGGGATCTTGTCCTTAGGGTGAACTAATTTCTGTCTCAAGGTGTTAACCGGTTTAAAGTAAAGTGGGATTTTGTGCTGTCTGAAGATCCTCTGTAATTTTTCCCCTACTCCTGCTAAATAAGGGAGAGATACTCCTCTTCTTCTCCTCCTTGACCATCGTGGGTACCCACATACTGTGAGGGCTTCCCGTACAAGTTGTTGTTCTTTAGCCCTTCCCACTGCAGTTGTGGGCACCCGTAGGGCTCTGTGTTGAAGAGTCCTGATCACCCCGAGCTTGTGTTCAAGGGGGTGGTTTGAGCCAAAGAGCAGATATTTGTCAGTGTGAGTTGGTTTTCTGTAAACCCCTGTCTGGAGCTGGCTGTTCTCTCCAATGGTAACATCACAGTTCAAGAAGGCTAAATGGTTGTTTCTGGCATCCTCACGTGTGAACTTGATATTGGCGTCCACCGAGTTGATGTGTTCTGTAAAGTTCTCAACTTCCTGTTGCTTGATTTTAACCCATGTGTCATCGACATATCTGAACCAGTGACTGGGAGAGATGCCCGTGAAAGACGTCAAGGCTGTCTTCTCCACTCACTCCATGTACAGATTGGCTACAATGGGGGATACTGGAGACCCCATCGCACAACCATGAATCTGCCTGGTTGTGCAATGGGGTCTCCAGATCCCTAGTTACAAACAGAACAAAGAGACCAGATAGACAGGAGATGGAGAAAAGAAGGAGTATCTCTCCCTTATTTAGCAGGAGTAGGGGAAAAACTACAGAGGATCTTCAGACAGCACAAAATCCCAGTTTACTTTAAACCAGTTAACACCTTGAGACAGAAATTAGTTCACCCTAAGGACAAGATCCCTAGTTACAAACAGAGCAATGTAGTGTATTCTATCAGATGTCAGGAAACCTGTAACAAACACTACATAGGTGAGACTAAACAACCTTTACACAAAAGGCTATACCAGCACCACAGAGAGGGCGCCAGTGGACCTCAGTCTGCAGTTCATCTCCATCTTAAAGACACTAACCACACGTTTGAGGACAAGGAAGTTAAAATATTAGCCAGAGAGAAGAAATGGTTTGAGAGAGGGGTCAAGGAGGCATTCTATGTGAAACAGTTGAAACCCAGCCTTAACCGGGGAGGGGGTCTGAGACACGCTTTATCCCCTGTTTACAATGGGGTACTCAGGTCAAAGGAGTTTCAGTTTTTTGTTCATGGTAATGAGTCATTCACGTCATCAGGAGAGTCGTCAAGGGAGTCATCACGATAGGCATCCATCCCATCATTAGGAGGGACAGCTGCCCTGTCATTAGGAGAGTGCTAACTAGAGCACAATAGTTGCTCATTAGAGCTATTGTTTAGTCACTAGCCAATAGCAGTCTGTCCCTCGGTAGGAGGGGTCTGGCTAGGTTTAAAACTCCAGCTTTTGTGGCTTCTGTTTATTCTTCTCTACAAGAGTCAAGACAGAAGTCAGACCACCAGAGCAAGAATTTTAGCTGAGGAAGCTTCTGCGATTTGAAGCGAAACGTCCTCGCGTCGAGCAACCCAGTCCAGTCGAAGATTCAAGCTTCTCTACTATGGAAACCACCTGGACAACAGACAGCCTACACAGAAACAATAAAAAATTGTAATTAAATTAATAAGTGAATGAATGATTTATTCAGCACACAAATTCAGCACACAAAAGTCCTTATAAAAAGAAAAGATTTTACAGTAGCACATGTGGCTGAAAGGGTGTAGGCAAAAGCTTATATTTACCCACCCCTTTACACACACACACACACACACACACATCTAATATATACTCATAACAAATACAAAAGGAACAAAGCACAGGCATTTGAGTAGAGCTGGGTATCAATCAAAAATGTTCGATACCAATACCGATACCTTTACTTGAAAAATACTTTTTCGATACCAATTTTATTTTAGAATTTTATTATCAACAACATTTTACTGAGTCTTTAAGTAAATAAATATGAAATTGATTACTGGATCCTTGATCTCTGGACATAAATAGAAATAAACAAAATCTGGAGTTTTTCTCAAAAGCATTTCCTTTCAGACATTTTGGCATGAATGTCACTCCATGAACCAACAAAGCAGTGGATCGGAGCACACTGCAATGCTTCAAAGCGGAGCCATTACAGAAACGGTTGATTACAGACCCTCTGCAGGGTCTGTAATCAACCGCTTCAGCTGGCTTGGGAACCCCAAGGCGTTCCCAAGCCAGCTGAGAGATGTAGTCCCTCCAGCATGTCCTGGGTCTTCCCCGGGGCCTCCTCCCTATGGGACGTGCCCGGAACACCTCTCCAGCGAGGCGTCCAGGGGGCATCCGGAAAAGATGCCCGAGCCACCTCAACTGACTCCTTTCAACATGGAGGAGCAGTGGCTCGACTCCGAGCTCCTCACCCTATCTCTAAGGGAGCGCCCAGACACCGTGCGGAGGAAACTCATTTCGGCCGCTTGTACTCGCGATCTCGTTCTTTCGGTCATGAGCCAAATCTCATGACCATAGGTGAGGATCGGAACATAGATCGATGGGTAAATCGAGAGCTTTGCCCCCCTACTCAGCTCTCTCTTCACCACGACGGTTCGATACAGCGACCGCATCACTGCAGATGCTGCACCGATCCGTCTATCGATCTCACGCTCCATCCGTCCCTCACTCGTGAACAAGACCCCGAGATACTTAAACTCCTCCACTTGAGGCAAGGACACTCCACCGACCTGAAAAGGGCAAAGCACCTTTTTCCGGTCGAGAACCATGGCCTTGGATTTGGAGGTGCTGATTTTCATCCCGGACGCTTCACACTCGGCTGCAAACCGCCCCAGTGCACGCTGAAGGTCCTGATTTGACGAAGCCAACAGAACCACATCGTCCGCAAACAGCAGAGACGAGATTCTGTGGTTCCCAAACCAGACCCCCTCTACACCCTGGCTGCGTCTAGAAATTCTGTCCATAAAAATAATGAACAGAACCGGTGACAAAGGGCAGCCCTGGCGGAGGCCAACGTGCACTGGAAACAGGTTTGACTTACTACCGGCAATGCGAACCAAGCTCCTGCTGCGGTCGTACAGGGACCGGATAGCCCTTAGCAAAGGACCCCAGACCCCGTACTCCCAGAGCACTCGCCACAGGGTGCCCCGAGGGACACGGTCAAACGCCTTCTCCAGATCCACAAAACACATGTGGACTGGTTGGGCGAACTCCCATGAACCCTCGAGCACCTGATGGAGCGTGTAGAGCTGCTTCAGTGTGCCGCGACCAGGACGAAAACCACACTGCTCCTCCTGAATCCGAGGTTCGACCATCGGTCGAATTCTCCTCTCCAGTACTCTGAAACAGACCTTACCGGGGAGGCTGAGGAGTGTGATCCCCCTATAGTTGGAACACACCTTCCGGTCTCCCTTCTTAAACAGAGGGACCCCGGTCTGCCAATCCAGAGGCACTGTCCCCGATCGCCACGCAATGTTGCAGAGGCGTGTCAGCCAAGACAGTCCCACAACATCCAGAGACTTAAGGTACTCAGGACGGATTTCATCCACCCCAGGAGCCTTGCCACCGAGGAGCGTTCTAACCACCTCGGTGACTTCGGCCTGGGTAATGGATGAGTCCGCCTCTGAGTCCCCAGTCTCCTCTTCGGAAGACGAAGAGGAACCATTTTTAAGTTTTGGTTTTTTGTTTGTTTGTTTGTTTTTTCATAAAGGTTGATGGACTGGGTCCCTGCGTGATTTTTTTTCATCCCTTTCTCTGCAATTCAGCAGATGCATTTCAGCTGGAGGTTGAACATGCAGCCTCGCAGCCAGTTTTTTATTATTATTTTATTTAAGTTACCGTGTTTGTGAAGTGTTGTGTGTTGCCCAAAGAAGCAAAAATTAAAAAGTGAAATACTCAGTGCGAGTCTGAGGGAAACACAGAAGAAAGAGTGGCTGGGGACAGAGCTGTGACTCGCCCGGTCTGAGAGCGCCTCACACTGGGCAGAGAGACAGCAGCCGGCCACCGGGTCAATAGTCCCTCCCCACGTAGATCAGACTGTGTTTTTTAAAAAATAGACAAACACACTGCTTCGCTTTAAATGCACAGTCTATTTAAGATGATCAGCATTAACCATCTTTCTCTTAAAAGGCTTTATTTTACTCTCTGTGTCACATTGGAAAGCGGTAGCTATCGTTGCTAATTTGATTAGCTGTTATGCTCCAGTCTTCTGTTTTTTTTTTCCTGCAGACGTTGCAGCGCCACACACAGGCCTGGCATATGTACTACAACGTTAAATGAAGCTTCGAGGCACAGAATTTGCCTCGAACATTTTTTGTAATCGAATTATTTGAGTTACTCGACTAATCGTTTCAGTCCTAATTCTATCAGAATCCATACTGCTGTCCACTGAGTATATGTTTAGCTATAAAATCTTTTAGCCTCTTTGCAAATACCTTTTCCAAAATTTTTGAAAATTGTGGTAACAGTGAGATTGGCTTGTAGTTTGAAAAGACATGTTTGTCACCAGATTTGAACAGAGGAATCACTTTAGCTATTTTCATTTTAGAAGGAAATTTCCCAATCATTAATGACAAATTACAAATATAAGTTAATGGTTTAATGATAGTCAATAATCTTCTTTATCAAAAAATGTCCAAATTCTGAATGCCAGTTGACTTTTTACCTTTTAATTTCTGAACTACATCAGTTATTTCTTTTTCATCTGTTTCTTTAATAAACATTGAATCCAAAATTGTACTGTTTGTTTTGCTGTTGTCCAAGGAACACATTTTAGGGGATACAATTGAATTAGCTACATTTTTACCCACATTAACAAAATAATCATTGAAGTGGTCAACTATAGGTTCATTTTCCTTAATGATCGTGTTTGTAGTTTCGTAAAAATAAGGTGCATAGTCTTTAAAAACTTTATTCTTTTTGATGATTTCATTTTAAAGCTTCCAAGTTACTTTAATATTGGTTTGATTTTTTCTAATCAATCACTATAATACTGCTTTTTACAAGATTTCATAATGTTCGTTAATTTGGTTTTGTATATCTTAGATTTACTTTCAGCATCCTTAGTTCTAAATTTTCTAAATTGCTTATACAATAAATCTTTCTTTTTACATGCATTCTGTAGCCCCTTTGTGAGCCATGGAATATCGACATTTCATTTGTTACCAACAAATGGGCAGTGTTTATCATATAAACTGTTAATAATAGTGATAAATGTGTTGTGTGGGCTGCCGAAGAGGAGGTACTGCTGGCCCAACACCAGAGGGCGCCCTGCCTGACGTCAGGCTTCAGGCACCAGAGGGCACAGTCGCCGCACAGGAGCACCAGGAGGCCGGAGCTGACAGCTGTCAGAAATCATCCCATCACCACCTCATCCATAAAAGCCTGGGAGAGACATCACAACTCTGCCGAGTTATCAGCTTACCGTCAGGTAAACCTACTCAGCCGCTTTGTGCCGTTCGCACATTTATTGCTACTGACCTTTGCAGTCGTAACCTCTAGTATACTCGCAGCTTGGAGCTGGGCTTGTGGAAGTTGGAAGGAGTTGGCGTTTCCACTCCTCACTTTCCTTATCTCTAAGTATACTGTTGGTACCGCACGTTTTCAGTGTTCCTGTTTTCTGGGAGTGGTGGATTTTTCCCTCAGGAGAGGAACTGAACTTTTTGCTGACTGTTTGCTGGGTGTACACACACCCACCTTAACCTGTTTGTTTTCCCTGCCAGCAGTACCAGATGTGACAGCTGGAAGTGGTTGCCACCTGGGGACTCAGAACTTGGCGGCTTCGGGGTATTGCAGGTCTCCATTGGCGGTGGAACCTTGTGGGTCCCGGCTCTTCTCTGGATAGGCGTCTCCTACCCTCAGGCCTGCCCACACGTCACCTTTTTGTGGAGACTCAATTGACAGACAAAGCAGTATTTTGACCTGTTGTGCACATTTGCAATATTAAATTGTATTTATTGGCATCTCTATTGTCCATTCATTTATGCCCCCTGGTGTGGGTCCGTGCATTACACTTTCCCCAACAGGATAACTCGGCCAACGTCATGGATTCCGAGGGGCACATACCATCCATTGAACAACCAATGGAGATGCAAGGTGCACAGGCTCCAGCAGGAGACATGATGGGTGAGTTGCAGCAAATACTGACCACCCTCACTGCTCGGCTAGATTTGGTGACCGAGCAGAACATACTGCTCAATCGTAGGATGGAGGCTCTCACTGCTCAGGTGGAAATGCGCGGACAGGGCGCGGCTGCAGCTCCTCCTCCTGCGGACCTGTTGCTGAACAGAGACCCTCCAGTGGTCGTTCAACGAACCCCCCCCCCCCCCCCCACCCCATCCCCTGACGCATACATTAGCCCCCCGGAACCATATGTAGGTTGTGTCGAGACGTGCGCAGACTTCTTGATGCAGTGCTCGCTCGTCTTTGCACAACGTCCCATTATGTACGCGTCAGACTCCAGCCGGGTGGCTTATGTCATAAATTTGCTTCGAGGTGAGGCACACGCCTGGGCTATGGCGCTTTGGGAACAGAATTCACAGCTCCTAACAACATACACTGGGTTTGTGAGGGAGTTCAGACAGGTGTTCCATCACCCTAATCGAGGCAAAACTGCTTCTAACGTGCTGCTGTCAATTTGACAGGGGCGATGGAGCGCCGCTGAGTATGCAGTCGACTTCCGCGTTGCGGCAGCGAGAGCCGGCTGGAATATGGTAGCGCTCTGCGCCGCCTTTGTAAATGGACTGTCTCCGGTCCTTAAGGAGCACCTGGTGGCTAAGGACGAGCCGCGGGAATTAGACGAGCTTATCGACCTCGTTATACGGTTAGACAACCGGTTAGAAGAACGTCGACGGGAGCGAGAAGAAGGGCGTGGCCGGGCACGAGCCGTCCCTCTCCCTTCCAGGTCCGAAACAGCGCCGCCTTCCACACGCTCCAAAGCCAAAGCGCTCCGCGTGACGACAGCTCCCCCTGCTGACGAAGCTATGGACACAAGCAGGGCAAAAATGAGATCAGCCAACAGACAAAGGATGCTGGCCCACGGAGAGTGTTTTATCTGCGGCTTGAGTGAGCATTTACAGAAAAACTGCCCCAAGCGGTTAAACGCCAACGCTCGCCCTTAGAGACTGGGCTAAGGGTGGGCCATAACACACACACGGGAAATGCACGAAAATCCGCACGAGTCCCAGTTATGATCCTCTGTGGGGATTTAACCCTTCATGCCCCAGCACTCATCGACATGGGGTCAGAGGGGAATCTGGGAAGTAGGGCTCCCTCTAGTGGCCCTTCCTTCAACATTGAAGGTACGAGCACTAGATGGCACCCTTCTTCCATTAATAACACACCAGACGCAGCCCTTAACACTGGTTGTGTCTGGAAACCACAGGGAGGTGATTGTGTTTTATGTAACACCTACCTCCAGAATTATTTTGGGTTATCCATGGATGAGTAAGCACAATCCCTGGATCGACTGGCCGACTGGGGTTGTGGCTCAATGGAGCGAAACCTGCCACCGGGAGTGTCTAAGATCCTCGGTCCCACCCGGTGCGACTGCTAAAGAGGAGGTCCGTGTTCCCCCCAATCTTACAGCGGTGCCGGCTGAGTACCATGATCTTGCTGACGTTTTCAGCAAAGATCTGGCGCTCACCCTTCCCCCGCACCGACCGTATGATTGTGCCATTGATTTTATTCCGGGCGCTGAATATCCGTCCAGTAGGCTGTACAATGTCTCACACCCTGAGCGCGAATCAATGGAGACCTACATCCGGGACTCTTTAGCTGCCGGGTTAATCCGGAACTCTTCCTCCCCGTTGGGTGCTGGTTTCTTTTTTGTGGGCAAGAAGGACGGCGGACTCCGTCCATGCATTGATTATAGAGGGCTGAACGAGATTACGGTTCGCAACCGATACCCGTTGCCTCTATTGGATTCAGTGTTCATGCCCCTGCATGGAGCCAAAATATTTACGAAACTGGATCTTAGGAATGTTATCACCTGGTTCGGATCCGGAAGGGAGACGAATGGAAGACAGCATTTAACACCCCGTTAGGTCACTTTGAGTACCTGGTCATGCCGTTCGGCCTCACTAACGCCCCCGCAACGTTCCAAGCATTGGTAAATGATGTCTTGCGGGACTTCCTGCATCGGCTCGTCTTCGTATACCTGGACGATATCCTCATCTTCTCCCCTGATCCTGAGACCCATGTTAAGCATGTATGTCAGGTCCTGCAGCGGTTGTTGGAGAACCGGCTGTTTGTGAAGGGCGAGATGTGCGAGTTCCACCGTACTTTGTCCTTCCTGGGGTTCATCATCTCCTCCAACTCCGTCGCACCCGATCCGGCCAAGGTAGCGGCGGTGAGAGATTGGCCCCAACCGGCAAGCCGTAGGAAGCTGCAACAGTTCCTCGGCTTCGCAAATTTCTACAGGAGGTTCATTAAGGGCTACAGTCAGGTGGTTGGTCCCCTGACAGCCCTGACCTCCCCAAAAGTCCCCTTCACCTGGTCGGATCGGTGCAAAGCCGCGTTTAGGGAGTTGAAACGCCGGATTTTGACTGCGCCAGTTCTGGTGCAGCCCGATCCTAACCGCCAGTTTGTAGTTGAAGTAGATGCCTCTGACTCAGGGATAGGAGCCGTGCTGTCACAGAGCAGGGAGTCCGATAAGGTTCTCCACCCTTGTGCCTATTTTTCCGGCAGGTTGACCCCGGCAGAACGGAACTATGACATCGGCAATCAGGAGCTCCTGACGGTGAAAGAGACCCTGGAGGAGTGGAGACATCTGTTGGAGGGAGCTGTGGTTCCATTCACGGTCTTCACCGACCATTGGAACCTGGAGTACATCCGGACCGCTAAGCGTCTGAACCCCAGGCAAGCCCGTTGGTCACTGTTCTTTGGACGTTTTGACTTCCGGATCACTTACCGCCCCGGGACCAAAAACCAACGGTCTGACGCACTGTCCCGGGTGCATGAAGAGGAGGTCAGAACAGAGCTGTCGGATCCACCTGACACCATCATACCGGAGTCAGCTATCGTCGCCACCCTCACGTGGGATGTGGAAAACATCATCAGGGAGGCCCTGACGCGTCACCCGGACCCCAGCGGTGGACGAACGAACAGATTGTACATCCCAGCAGACGCAAGAGCTGCGGTCCTGGACTTCTGTCACGGTTCCAAGCTCTCCTGCCATCCAGGGGTGCGAAGAACCGTGGAAGTGGTCCGGCAGCAATTCTAGTGGGCGTCAATGGAGACCGATGTCCGGGAGTATGTCCGGGCCTGCACCACCTGCGCCAGGGGCAAGGCCGTGCACCAACCAGAAAAAGGACTCCTCCAGCCATTGCCGGTGCCTCGACGCCCCTGGTCCCATATAGGCATGGACTTCGTCACGGGCCTCCCTGCGTCCCATGACGATAGTGGACCGGTTCTCCAAGGCGGCCCACTTCGTGGCCCTCCTGAAGCTCCCAAGGGCCCAGGAGACTGCAGACCTCCTGGTCCACCACGTCGTGCATCTGCATGGTATCCCCACGGACATCGTCTCAGACCGTGGTCCCCAGTTCTCCTCACAAGTCTGGCGGAGTTTCTGTAGGGAACTGGGGGCCACCGTGAGCCTTTCGTCCGGGTACCACCCACAGACAAATGGACAAGCAGAGCGGGCGAACCAAGATCTGGTGCAGGCCCTGAGATGTGTGACCTCCGAGCACCAGACGGCCTGGAGTCAACATCTGGCCTGGATCGAGTATGCCCACAACAGCCAAATCTCATCGGCGACCAGCCTCTTCCCATTCCAGCCTCTTCTCATTCCAGCCTCTTCCCATTCCATTGTTTCTGGCTGTGGAGGGAGAGGTCGAGGTCCCCTCGGTCCAGGCCCACCTCAGAAGGTGCCATCGGGTGTGGCGAACAGCCCGCTCTGCCCTTCTGAAAGCCCGGACGAGGGCGAAGAGCCATGCAGATCGCCGACGCACCACAGCCCCCGCTTACCAGCCCGGGCAGGAGATTGGCTATCAACTAAAAACATCCCTCTGCACATGGACTCACCAAAACTGACGGACAGATACATTGGGCCATTTCCCATCACCAAAGTCATCAGTCCAGCCGCAGTGAAGCTGAAACTCCCAGCTTCACTGCGGATCCATCCCGTATTCCATGTGTCTAAAATAAAGCCATACCACACCTCGGACCTCTGCACCCCCGGACCAGCGCCGCCTCCTGCCCACATCATTGACGGCGAGCCTGTGTGGACAGTCCGCAGGCTCCTTGATGTTCGCTGGAGAGGGGTCGGGGCTTCCAATATCTGGTGGACTGGGAGGGTTACGTACCCGAAGAACGCTCCTGGGTGAAGAGGAGCTTCATCCTGGATCCGTCCCTCCTGGCCGATTTCTACCAGCGGCATCCCGACAAGCCTGGTCGGGCACCAGGAGGCGCCCACTGAGGGGGGAGGACCTGTTGTGTGGGCTGCCCGAAGAGGAGGTACTGCTGGCCCAACACCAGAGGGCGCCCTGCCTGACGTCGGGCTTCAGGCACCAGAGGGCGCAGTCGCCGCACAGGAGCACCAGGAAGCCGGAGCTGACAGCTGTCAGAAATCATCCCATCACCACCTCATCCATAAATGCCTGGGAGAGACATCACAACTCTGAGGAGTTTTCAGCTTACCCGTCAGGTAAACCTACTCAGCCGCTTTGTGCCGTTTGCACATTTATTGCTACTGACCTTTGCAGTCGTAACCTCTAGTATACTCGCAGCTTGGAGCTGGGTTTGTGGAAGTTGGAAGGAGTTGGCGTTTCCACTCCTCACTTTCCTTATCTCTAAGTATACTCTTTGTACTGCACGTTTTCAGTGTTCCTGTTTTCTGGGAGTGGTGGATTTTTCCCTCTGGAGAGGAACTGAACTTTTTGCTGATTGTTTGCTGGGTGTACACACACCCACCTTAACCTGTTTGTTTTCCCTGCCAGCAGTACCAGATCTGACAGCTGGAAGCGGTGGCCACCTGGGGACTCGGGACTTGGCGGCTTCGGGGTATTGCAGGTCTCCGTTGGCGGTGGAACCTTGTGGGTACCGGCTCTTCTCTGGATAGGCGTCTCCTACCCTCAGGCCTGCCCACACGTCACCTTTTTGTGGAGACTCAATTGACAGACTAAAAGCAGTATTTTGACCTGTTGTGCATATTTGCAATATTAAATTGTATTTATTGGCATCTCTATTGTCCGTTCATTTACGCCCCCTGGTGTGGGTCCGTGCATTACACTTTCCCCAACCAAATGATTCATATGATTTGTCTATGTCCTCAATATAAATGTCATACCAGTTTTGTCTGTTCTAAGATTTTCAACAGTTGCCTCAGTTATTTTCCTTATTAAATTACTAGTTTCATGAACATTTTTTAACATCATTGAACATTTTTATCGACTGATGAATTACAGGCAGCAAAAACCGGCAAATGATTACCGACATCACAAAGAAGTAATCCACCCGCTAAGTTCCCTACAGTAACATTCGGTAATATATTACCAATATGTAATTACTGGATACAGTCCCACACAAAACACAGAATTCAAGAATTCTGTTATTTGTGATTGACTATGTGGATTAAAAAAAAAAAATCTATATTGAAGTTTCTGCAAACAAATAGAAGCATATTGCTTTTAATTGCGGTATACATTTCGATCAGTTTATCCTCAAAAATATTAATGTTTGAACCAGGAGCTCCAAAAACACAGCTTATAATTATATTTTTGGATTTTTAACATTTAATTTCAACTGCAATACATTCCATAACATTTTCCAAGGAAAATACATTTTTAACACTTTCACACTGATGAACTGATCTAACATAAACACTGATCCACACTTTACAATGTTCATCTTTGAAGCTGCCTACACATATGAAAATTCCGTTGGCTAATTACAGGCCCAACATGAACCCAAATGATGAATATAAATAGTAAAAGTTGTGTTGCAAGTATGACTAGTGGTGGGCACAGTTCTGCTAACCGCTAATTATCGAAGATAATGTTTTCATTATTGGATTAGCTTTTCAGATAACTTTGAAAACCGTCATCGGACGAATTAACTTCCGATAAGTTTTGGTCTGATAATTTTTAGACCACTAACGTATTTTTGCAGACGTTGTGAACAAAGCTTAATAGTTACAAACATCTATGAAATCTAAAATTAGTTAAGTACTTACCACCTGTTAAATGTTTTATAGTAGATGCGCAGTTCTTTCCTCCATAAACAGAGGAGAGCTGGTTCTAGAAGAAACCGCTCTAACCTCTGCAGAATAAGAAGAACTGGTCATAAAAAAGAAAAAAAAAGGCTCATTTCTTTTGACCCCATACTGATATGCTGGCAATATCACCCAAGTCAACCAGAGGCATACATTTTTAACTTATGGTTAAAATTTTAACCAAACTAAATCCGGACAAGTTATTTAAATTAACGTCACGTCTTAAGTTTATAAAGTGAAAATATCAGATATATGTTTTAGTTTTAAAGTAATGCGCTAATTTTGAAGGTTTTAGTGTGGAGATGCTGTGCCCAGTGCATTATGGGTATTCTCAGTACATTCACGATAGAATAAATGCATTTGAGATGCTCTGATCAGGCTCCACATGGACAACAGCATTAATCTCTTTGTATATTGTGCCTAAAACTCTCGTGAATATAAGAGGTCTAATAGAAAAGTATCCGACCTTATTATTTTTTTCAAAAACCATATGGATTTGAATCACGTGTGATTACATCAGACATGCTTGAACCCTCGTGGGCATGCAAGAGTTTTTTCACGCCTGTCGGTTACGTCATTCGCCTGTGGGCAGTCTTTGAGTGAGGAGTCGCCCACCCTCTCGTCGATTTTTTCATTGTTTAGGAATGGCTCAGAGACTGCTGCTTTGTTTGATCAAAATTTTTTCAAAACTGTAAGGCACAACTGAGTGGACACCATTCAATAAATTCAGCTGGTTTTCGGTAAAGATTTTAACGGCTGATGAGAGATTTTGGTCCGGTAGTGTCGCTTTAAGGACGGCCCACGGTGCCTGACGGCGATCTGCGCTTCGAGGCGGCAGCGTCTCGCCGTTTCAAGTTGAAAACTTCCACATTTCAGGCTCTGTTGACCCACTAAGTCGTCAGAGAACAGAGAACTTTCAGAAGAACTCGGCATGAGGAGTTTATTCGGACATTCCATTGTTAACGGACATTTTGTAATGAAAGAACGTGCGGGCAGAGTCGCATGTCGGGCCGGACCCGACCGCAGAGGGTCGCGACAGGAAAAACACCTCCGTTGGAAACCTTAACGGGCAAGTTGGAACATGCCCAAGCTGTTAAACAATTTCTCAGTTACTCACTTGTTAAAAGCCATCAAAAGCCGCCTGAATTTTACAAATGGTTTTCAACACGGAGGTGTTTTTCCTGTCGCGGCGCACACAGATTCGCCGAGTCATCACGGAAACGACTCGGCGAATTTGCGCGTACGTCTTTCATTAAAAAATGTCCTTAAACAGTGGAATGTCCGCATAAAGTCCTCATGCCGGCCTCTTCTGAATCTTATCTGTTCTCTCACGACGTCCTGGGTGAATTAAGCCTTAAATTAGGATGTTTTCAGGTCGAAACAGGCCGACGACGGCGCCTGGAAGCGCTGCGCGACGTCCCGCTCCGTGGGAAGTCCTTACAGCGACAGAAACACCCCATAATCTCTCATCAGCCGTTAAACGTTTCACCAAAAACCAGCTTAATTTCTCGAATAGTGTCCACTTGGATAGTCCTCACAGGTCCAGAAAAATTTTCATAAAGCAACGCGCGCCGTCTCGAGCAGCGTGTGAAACAAAGGAATTCAGCCAAGATGGCTGGACCACATCTCACTCAAGGCCTGCCTACAGGGAAATGACGTCACCGACACGCGTGAAAAAAGTCACGCATGCGCACGAGGGTTCAAGCATGATTGGTGTAATCGCACGTCATTCAAATCCATATAGTTAAAAAAATAAATAAAAGTGTCGGTTTATCTAATAGACCTCGTATTCTCTGGGTTTATAGACATTATTGTGTTTGCATTTGTTAAATTCCACGCATCTTAAATGTAGCAGACATGGATTATCTGGAATTTTGTATTGGCAAGTTTTCACGGTCTCTACTGCCATCTACTGGCCAGTAGTGTTCATGGCAGTATTCACCCTAAAGCTGGGCAGATGCTATACAATATTTTCGATCACTGTATTCGGCTCCAGCTCAAACTGTATGACAAAACTACAAGGTGTAAAAGTTTAGAGCGCACGATTTATGTTCTCACACACATTGTATGTTCAAAAACCACGTCACTCTCGTGTTTCCAGAAGCAAAACGTAAGCAGAAGCTTTTTTTTCAAACTTTATTTACATTTCTTATTTTTACAAAAACTCTCGATGGGAGACATCAAAGTAAAAAAAAAAACATTGCAAGACTTTGCATGAGTTGGGGGGGGGGGCAGAAGCTGCTCTCCCAAAGAGATGATCACTGTTTATGCTCTCTCCAGTGTTTGCACAGGCACAATGCGAGAGGTTGGATGCTTGTAGCTCTTCAGCAGCGGGATACCCTCACGAAGGCCGACCAGAATATCAAACAGGTTTGATTTTCATTTGGCCATACGATCGGCGATCAGGAGGTGGTCGTGAGATGTTAAACGCAGCTCGTTACTCCATGTATACTAGACGATGCAGGACGTGCGATTAACCTGAAACTCTGTGCGATCCAAAAAATTCTCACACGAATGAAAAATCATCTGAAAAAGGGCCAAAACTCGCACAGTGTAAACCCAGTTTAAGTACTGAACGTCTGGCACCAGTAGATCATGGCAGTGTTCTATTATTTATTTTTGACACAGGTTATATCAGACGGTTATCTAATTACAACTTGGCTTTTTTTTTTTTTACATAACGGCATATTTTACAAAAGCACATTTATCTGTAAACACCAACACACACACCTCACATTAACATGTTGGTTTTCACAGAATGAATAAGTCAACCAATCAGTGTTAGCGAAGGCACATTTTACCCAGAATGCCATCTGTCTGTGTTTGTTACAAAAGTTCAGAATTAGTGCATTATTCAACATTAAAAGATATATGTTATGTTTTAACTTTGTACAAATGACAGAATTGACATTAATGGAGTTATTCTAACAGTATTAATTTTATTTATAAACCAAACCACAAGTCAGCATTGCTGACTTATTTTCCAAGACCTCCGCCACACAACGACACGGCTGTTGAGTAGAGTTGAGTTTTGCTGCTCCTCTCAACTGCTTCGCTGCTGGAAGCTATGTAGTAAACAGGACTTTCCAGCAGGGGGACAGGACGCTCAAAGACAGAAGTGCTGACTCATTGTTTGGGTCTGTTGTCACCTTTGATGCTACCAGAAGCGATCGTGGTGTTAAAACTCAAAATCAACTTGTTAGTAGTTGGATGTCTAACGAAGACAATACTGGAAGTTATCGGTTATCTGTAGCTTCCGATAAATTTTTGGGTGGTTTATCGGTTCAGCTTTATAAAAGATAACTTTTCAGTTATTTGATTATCTGTTATTGAAGCTAATTTTTTGGTTAGCTGTGCCCACCACTGAGTATGACTCATTCTTTGATTTAAGCATGTGTCAATTTTACACACATTCTAAATAACCAAAGCAAGTGCCTCTCTGGATCACAAAGATAAAAAAGTTGCATCTTACAACCCCAATTCCAATGAAGTTGGGACGTTGCGTAAAATGCAAATAATCCTCTTCAACACATTTCAAAAAAATTGGGACAAGCAACAAAAGACTGGGAAAGTTGATGAACGTTCAAAGAACACCTAACTGGAAACAGGTGAGTGTCATGACTGTGTATAAAAGGAGCATTCCCAAAAGGCTCAGCCGTTCACAAGCAAAGATGGGGTGAGGATCACCACTTTGTAAACATCTGCATGAAAAAATAGTCCAACAGTTTAAGAACAATGTTTCTCAATGTTCAACTGCAAGGAATTTAGGGATTCCATCATCTACAGTCCATAATATAATCAGAAGATTCAGGGAATCTGGTGAACTTTCTACACGTAAACGGCAAGGCCGAAAACCAACATTGAATGCCCGTGACCTTCGATCCATCAGGCGGCACTGCATTAAAAACCGACATCATTCTGTAAAGGATCTTACCGCGTGGGCTCAGGAACACTTCAGAAAACCATTGTCAGTTAACACAGTTCGTCGCTACATCTACAAGTGCAAGTTAAAACTCTACCATGCAAAGTGAAAGTCAAACATCAATAACATCCAGAAACGCTGCTGCCTTCTCTGGGCCCGCGCTCATTTGAAATGGACAGACGCAAAGTGGAAAGGTGTGCTGTGGTCTGATGAGTCCACATTTCAAGTTGTTTTTGGAAATCATGGACGTCGTGTCCTCTGGACAAAAGAGGAAAAAGACCATCCAGATTGTTACCAGTGCAAAGTTCAAAAGCCAGCATCTGTGATGGTATGGGGGTGTGTTAGTGCCCATGGCATGGACAACTTACACATCTGTGATGGCACCATCAATGCTGAAAGGTACATCCAGGTTTTGGAGCAACACATGCTGCCATCCAAGCAACGTCTTTTTCAGGGACGTCCCTGATTATTTCAGCAAAACAATGCCAAGCCACATTCTGCACGTGTTACAACAGCGTGGCTTCATAGTAAAAGAGTGCGGGTACTAGACTGGCCTGCCTGCAGTCCAGACCTGTCGCCCATTGAAAATGTGTGGCGCATTATGAAGCACAAAATACGACAACGGAGACCCCGGACTGTTGAACAACTGAAGTCGTACATCAAGCAAGAACGGGAAAGAATTCCACCTACAAAGCTTCAACAATTAGTGTCCTCAGTTCCCAAACGCTTATTGAGTGTTGTTAGAAGGAAAGGTGATGTAACACAGTGGGAAACATACCACTGTCCCAGCTTTTTGGAAAAGTGTTGCAGGCATCCTTTTCAAAATGAGCAAATATTTGCAAAAAAAACAAAGTTTATCAGTCTGAACATTAAATATCTTGTCTTTGTGGTGTATTCAATTGAATATAGGTTGAAGAGGATTTGAAAATCATTGTATTCTGTTTTTATTTACATTTTACACAACGTCCCAACTTCACTGGAATCGGGGTTGTAGAACATTTCTTCAAATGGATAAACAGAGTGACAGTCCCTCTAGCATCTGCAGCCAACATGTTGAAACGGGTGCCGGATGATGAACTGGCTGCAGGTTGCTTACGGACTTCTCTCTCGGTATTCCATGCTCCATGTCTTGTTTCCTCACTCTTCTAATACCTTCTTCAACACTCATCTTCCAACCAGCGCAATTGATCTGCAGCCATTTCCCAGGAGTCATGCTGGATATCAGTGGATTTCATGTTGTTTTTCCAGACATCTTTACACCTCAGTTTGGAACGGCCTACAGACCAGGTTCCAGTAAGTAAGCTCTCCGTATGGAATGTATTTAGGCAAGCAACCATCCTCCATCCTGTACACATGTCCAAGCCTGTGCAGACATCTCTGACTCAGTAGACCTTGGATGCTGGATAACTTTGTTCCCTCGAGGACGTCTGTGTTTGGGATTCTATCTTCCCACATGATGCCCATAATTCTTCTGAGACATCGCAGATGAAAGCTATTCAGACTCCTTAATTTCAGGTGGTGAGCACAGCAATGGGACATATATAATGAGGATATGAACCATTCCAGCTGATGTACACAGTCAGAGAATCAGGATCCACTCAGTCCCACTTGAGGGAGGTTCTACTGGAGGATGCAGAGAGTTCTGGACTGCAAAACCAACTCCATAGAGGCAATGTTCAGTTTCCGGTTTGCCTTGCCAGAAGACGGTGTAGTTTTCCTCTTGGAGGAATCCACTTGATGGAAGCCTGGTTTCCTGGAGTGCAGCAATGTCAATGTTGAGTCTTGCAAGTTCCAGGTCTATCACAGCAGTTTTCCTGGTGGCCTCAATTTGCTCCAGGTCTTTGGCTAAGCCAGTACACACAGTACGTACACATTCCATGTTGATAGCTTAAGGACAGGTTGTTTTTTGTCATTCTTCTTTGTTTTGCCTGGCACACGATTTACAGTCCACTTGTTGAGTACATGTGGCACTCTCAGCTCCAAGCACCCTTTGAAGCAGATGGACTGTGGTGGGTCAACACCTTATTGGCCAGGGGCTGTCCAGCTTGAGGTGGGTGATAGCTGACCAGTGAGATGTGATGATCTCTCCCACTGTTGAAGACAGTCCATAGCGCTTACGCCAATCAAGTTTGGGCTTATAACTTGAAACTGCTGTCTCCCATCAAATCCCAAAGGCGGGATTTGTATTGATTATTATGTCGTATAATCAGGAAAGTGTTATTTATGTAACATATGCATTGATTTGTATAATGGCACTGTTTATCATGTTGATCATTTTCATTTTTATGTGGATTCCAGCGCTGGTTCATTTTGGTGTATAATTTACGCCACCTCTCGACCTGGTGTATATTTTCAGAGCAGCGTATGCCAACAACCACACTGATAAATACCAACTAGCGCAGCCGTTTTGGCGTACACCCCATATACACTCAAATATCGCCGTACGCAACGTTGATACATGAGGCCCAATGTATCATAAATAATTAATAGTAGCAATATTAGTGCATCTCTCTGATAAAGTCCAGTTTATGTCACTTTGCAGTGTGTAAAATAATAATTTTAAAAAAGCCTGACAATTTCTCTGACCATTTTGAGTACAATTTTATGGTGAAATTAGATGTTGCGTTTGTTAAGACTGAATTATTGTTGTCACCAAGTAACCTGGGTGACCACATAATGGTTTTGTGTCACCTATTTTTATTAGTCATGTCACACAATTCAGAAAAACATTGGCGGCACGGTGGATTAGCGGTTAGCAATGTTGCCTCACAGGAAGAAGGTCATGGGTTCGAATCCACCTGTGGCCTTTCTGTGTAGAGTTTGCATGTTCTCCTCGTGTTTGTGTGGGTTTCCTCTGGGTGCTCCAGCTTCCTCCCGCATTTAAAGACATGCAGGTTAGATGGACTGAAAACTTTATAGTTGTCCTGGTCTCCTTTTCAATGGGACGAACCTGGTTAAATAAATAAAATAAAAGGTGCAGGAATTATAGCCCTGTATTTATAATATTACTACATGAGTTACCTCTTCTACACAAGGGTAATAGACATGAATTTTATCCATGTCACTGTATATTTCATGTCCTTTTAGTTAAGGTGTAGTAAGTTACATTGCATTGTGTGAAAGTTGTCATACTTAATTTTCATAGAGTAATTTGTGACATTCATGAAACTAAAGTTAATGATGATAAAAGGTGACAGCAGGTCATATCACTGCAACACACTCTGGCACACAGCAGGTACATTTTAATTGAAAAAAAAAATGCACACTTTAATTGGCACATGGCGCGCGCTGGCCAGTTCAGATTGTAATTATAAATTAAAAATCAGCCGTATTATTTTGTCACTGTATATAGGCCCCCAGGCCCATACTATGAATTCATAGATTAATTTGGTGCGTTCATCTCTAACTTGTCAACTAGTGCAGATAACATTCTGATTATTGGTGACTTCAACATTCATATAAATAAGCCTTCTGATCCCCTTTGCAAATCATTTATGGAAACTGTGGATGTATTAGGATTCCAGCTATGCATTCACGACTCAACACCCATTATTTAATGCTTCGATCTTAAATATGATCAATCTATCTTTGTTAGTTGGCTATGTACCACAAGCTTTTATGGTGGCAGTAATTAAACCATTACTTAAAAAGCCATCACTTGACCCAGCTATCTTAGCTAATTATAGGCCAATCTCCAACCTTCCTTTTCTCTCAAAAATTCTTGAAAGGGTAGTTGTAAAACAGCTAACTGATCATCTGCAGAGGAATGGTCTATTTGAAGAGTTTCAGTCAGGTTTTAGAATTCATCATAGTACAGAAACAGCATTAGTGAAGGTTACAAATGATCTTCTTATGGCCTCGGACAGTGGACTCATCTCTGTGCTTGTTCTGTTAGACCTCAGTGCTGCTTTTGATACTGTTGACCATAAAATTTTATTACAGAGATTAGAGCATGCCATAGGTATTAAAGGCACTGCGCTGCGGTGGTTTGAATCATATTTGTCTAATAGATTACAATTTGTTCATGTAAATGGGGAATCTTCTTCACAGACTAAAGTTAATTATGGAGTTCCACAAGGTTCTGTGCTAGGACCAATTTTATTCACTTTATACATGCTTCCCTTAGGCAGTATTATTAGACGGTATTGCTTAAATTTTCATTGTTACGCAGATGATACCCAGCTTTATCTATCAATCAATCAATCAATCAATTTTTTTTTTTATATAGCGCCAAATCACAACAAACAGTTGCCCCAAGGCGCTTTATATTGTAAGGCAAGGCCATACAATAATGATGTAAAACCCCAACGGTCAAAACGACCCCCTGTGAGCAAGCACTTGGCTACAGTGGGAAGGAAAAACTCCCTTTTAACAGGAAGAAACCTCCAGCAGAACCAGGCTCAGGGAGGGGCAGTCTTCTGCTGGGACTGGTTGGGGCTGAGGGAGAGAACCAGGAAAAAGACATGCTGTGGAGGGGAGCAGAGATCGATCACTAATGATTAAATGCAGAGTGGTGCATACAGAGCAAAAAGAGAAAGAAACAGTGCATCATGGGAACCCCCCAGCAGTCTACGTCTATAGCAGCATAACTAAGGGATGGTTCAGGGTCACCTGATCCAGCCCTAACTATAAGCTTTAGCAAAAAGGAAAGTTTTAAGCCTAATCTTAAAAGTAGAGAGGGTGTCTGTCTCCCTGATCTGAATTGGGAGCTGGTTCCACAGGAGAGGAGCCTGAAAGCTGAAGGCTCTGCCTCCCATTCTACTCTTACAAACCCTAGGAACTACAAGTAAGCCTGCAGTCTGAGAGCGAAGCGCTCTATTGGGGTGATATGGTACTACGAGGTCCCTAAGATAAGAAGGGACCTGATTATTCAAAACCTTATAAGTAAGAAGAAGAATTTAAATTCTATTCTAGAATTAACAGGAAGCCAATGAAGAGAGGCCAATATGGGTGAGATATGCTCTCTCCTTCTAGTCCCCGTCAGCACTCTAGCTGCAGCATTTTGAATTAACTGAAGGCTTTTTAGGGAACTTTTAGGACAACCTGATAATAATGAATTACAATAGTCCAGCCTAGAGGAAATAAATGCATGAATTAGTTTTTCAGCATCACTCTGAGACAAGACCTTTCTGATTTTAGAGATATTGCGTAAATGCAAAAAAGCAGTCCTACATATTTGTTTAATATGCGCTTTGAATGACATATCCTGATCAAAAATGACTCCAAGATTTCTCACAGTATTACTAGAGGTCAGGGTAATGCCATCCAGAGTAAGAATCTGGTTAGACACCATGTTTCTAAGATTTGTGGGGCCAAGTACAATAACTTCAGTTTTATCTGAGTTTAAAAGCAGGAAATTAGAGGTCATCCATGTCTTTATGTCTGTAAGACAATCCTGCAGTTTAGCTAATTGGTGTGTGTCGTCTGGCTTCATGGATAGATAAAGCTGGGTATCATCTGCGTAACAATGAAAATTTAAGCAATACCGTCTAATAATACTGCCTAAGGGAAGCATATATAAAGTGAATAAAATTGGTCCTAGCACAGAACCTTGTGGAACTCCATAATTAACTTTAGTCTGTGAAGAAGATTCCCCATTTACATGAACAAATTGTAATCTATTAGACAAATATGATTCAAACCACCGCAGCGCAGTGCCTTTAATACCTATGGCATGCTCTAATCTCTGTAATAAAATTTTATGGTCAACAGTATCAAAAGCAGCACTGAGGTCTAACAGAACAAGCACAGAGATGAGTCCACTGTCCGAGGTCATAAGAAGATCATTTGTAACCTTCACTAATGCTGTTTCTGTACTATGATGAATTCTAAAACCTGACTGAAACTCTTCAAATAGACCATTCCTCTGCAGATGATCAGTTAGCTGTTTTACAACTACCCTTTCAAGAATTTTTGAGAGAAAAGGAAGGTTGGAGATTGGCCTATAATTAGCTAAGATAGCTGGGTCAAGTGATGGCTTTTTAAGTAATGGTTTAATTACTGCCACCTTAAAAGCCTGTGGTACATAGCCAACTAACAAAGATAGCTTGATCATATTTAAGATCGAAGCATTAAATAATGGTAGGGCTTCCTTGAGCAGCCTGGTAGGAATGGGGTCTAATAAACATGTTGATGGTTTGGATGAAGTAACTAATGAAAATAACTCAGACAGAACAATCGGAGAGAAAGAGTCTAACCAAATACCGGCATCACTGAAAGCAGCCAAAGATAACGATACGTCTTTGGGATGGTTATGAGTAATTTTTTCTCTAATAGTTAAAATTTTGTTAGCAAAGAAAGTCATGAACTCATTACTAGTTAAAGTTAATGGAATACTCAGCTCAATAGAGCTCTGACTCTTTGTCAGCCTGGCTACAGTGCTGAAAAGAAACCTGGGGTTGTTCTTATTTTCTTCAATTAGTGATGAGTAGAAAGATGTCCTAGCTTTACGGAGGGCTTTTTTATAGAGCAACAGACTCTTTTTCCAGGCTAAGTGAAGATCTTCTAAATTAGTGAGACGCCATTTCCTCTCCAACTTACGGGTTATCTGCTTTAAGCTACGAGTTTGAGAGTTATACCATGGAGTCAGACACTTCTGATTTAAAGCTCTCTTTTTCAGAGGAGCTACAGCATCCAAAGCTGTCTTCAATGAGGATGTAAAACTATTGACGAGATACTCTATCTCCCTTACAGAGTTTAGGTAGCTATTCTGCACTGTGTTGTTATATGGCATTAGAGAACATAAAGAAGGAATCATATCCTTAAACCTAGTTACAGCGCTTTCTGAAAGACTTCTAGTGTAATGAAACTTATTCCCTACTGCTGGGTAGTCCATCAGAGTAAATGTAAATGTTATTAAAAAATGATCAGACAGAAGGGAGTTTTCAGGGAATACTGTTAAGTCTTCTATTTCCATACCATAAGTCAGAACAAGATCTAAGATATGATTAAAGTGCTGGGTGGACTCATTTACTTTTTGAGCAAAGCCAATAGAGTCTAATAATAGATTAAATGCAGTGTTGAGGCTGTCATTCTCAGCATCTGTGTGGATGTTAAAATCGCCCACTATAATTATCTTATCTGAGCTAAGCACTAAGTCAGACAAAAGGTCTGAAAATTCACAGAGAAACTCACAGTAACGACCAGGTGGACGATAGATAATAACAAATAAAACTGGTTTTTGGGACTTCCAATTTGGATGGACAAGACTAAGAGACAAGCTTTCAAATGAATTAAAGCTCTGTCTGGGTTTTTGATTAATTAATAAGCTGGAATGGAAGATTGCTGCTAATCCACCGCCCCGGCCCGTGCTACGAGCATTCTGACAGTTAGTGTGACTCGGGGGTGTTGACTCATTTAAACTAACATATTCATCCTGCTGTAACCAGGTTTCTGTTAGGCAGAATAAATCAATATGTTGATCAATTATTATATCATTTACCAACAGGGACTTAGAAGAGAGAGACCTAATGTTTAATAGACCACATTTAACTGTTTTAGTCTGTGGTGCAGTAGAAGGTGCTATATTATTTTTTCTTTTTGAATTTTTATGCTTAAATAGATTTTTGCTGGTTATTGGTAGTCTGGGAGCAGGCACCGTCTCTACGGGGATGGGGTAATGAGGGGATGGCAGGGGGAGTGAAGCTGCAGAGAGGTGTGTAAGACTACAACTCTGCTTCCTGGTCCCAACCCTGGATAGTCACGGTTTGGAGGATTTAAGAAAATTAGCCAGATTTCTAGAAATGAGAGCTGCTCCATCCAAAGTGGGATGGATGCCGTCTCTCCTAACAAGACCAGGTTTTCCCCAGAAGCTTTGCCAATTATCTATGAAGCCCACCTCATTTTTTGGACACCACTCAGACAGCCAGCAATTCAAGGAGAACATGCGGCTAAACATGTCACTCCCGGTCTGATTGGGGAGGGGCCCAGAGAAAACTACAGAGTCCGACATTGTTTTTGCAAAGTTACACACCGATTTAATGTTAATTTTAGTGACCTCCGATTGGCGTAACCGGGTGTCATTACTGCCGACGTGAATTACAATCTTACCAAATTTACGCTTAGCCTTAACCAGCAGTTTCAAATTTCCTTCAATGTCGCCTGCTCTGGCCCCCGGAAGACAATTGACTATGGTTGCTGGTGTCGCTAACTTCACATTTCTCAAAACAGAGTCGCCAATAACCAGAGTTTGATCCTCGGCGGGTGTGTCGTCGAGTGGGGAAAAACGGTTAGAGATGTGAACGGGTTGGCGGTGTACACGGGGCTTCTGTTTAGGGCTACGCTTCCTCCTCACAGTCACCCAGTCAGCCTGCTTTCCCGGCTGCTCGGGATCTGCCAGGGGGGAACTAACGGCGGCTAAGCTACCTTGGTCCGCACCGACTACAGGGGCCTGGCTAGCTGTAGAATTTTCCACGGTGCGGAGCCGAGTCTCCAATTCGCCCAGCCTGGCCTCCAAAGCTACGAATAAGCTACACTTATTACAAGTACCATTACTGCTAAAGGAGGCCGAGGAATAACTAAACATTTCACACCCAGAGCAGAAAAGTGCGGGAGAGACAGGAGAAGCCGCCATGCTAAATCGGCTAAGAGCTAGTAGCTACGCTAAGCTAGCGGATTCCTAAAAACACGCAAAGTGAATAATGTGTAAATAATTTAGAGGTGATTCAGCAGAAGGAGTGCTTTAGTTAAGGCACGTAAAGATTACACTGGGAAACAAATCGTAATCTAGATAACTAGATCAATCTAACTGCGCAGATTAAACAGCTAACAGATACAGAAAAACACCGCTGTGCTCCGGAACAGGAAGTGATACAATACCGCAGTGAGAGCCAACCACCAGTAGAGGCAAGCAAGCAAAGGAAAGGTTATGTCTATCCATGAAGCCAGAGGACACACACCAATTAGCTAAACTGCAGGATTGTCTTACAGACATAAAGACATGGATGACCTCTAATTTCCTGCTTTTAAACTCAGATAAAACTGAAGTTATTGTACTTGGCCCCACAAATCTTAGAAACATGGTGTCTAACCAGATCCTTACTCTGGATGGCATTACCCTGACCTCGAGTAATACTGTGAGAAATCTTGGAGTCATTTTTGATCAGGATATGTCATTCAAAGCGCATATTAAACAAATATGTAGGACTGCTTTTTTGCATTTACGCAATATCTCTAAAATCAGAAAGGTCTTGTCTCAGAGTGATGCTGAAAAACTAATTCATGCATTTATTTCCTCTAGGCTGGACTATTGTAATTCATTATTATCAGGTTGTCCTAAAAGTTCCCTAAAAAGCCTTCAGTTAATTCAAAATGCTGCAGCTAGAGTACTGACTGGGGACTAGAAGGAGAGAGCATATCTCACCCATATTGGCCTCTCTTCATTGGCTTCCTGTTAATTCTAGAATAGAATTTAAAATTCTTCTTCTTACTTATAAGGTTTTAAATAATCAGGTCCCATCTTATCTTAGGGACCTCGTAGTACCATATCACACCAATAGAGCGCTTCGCTCTCAGACTGCAGGCTTACTTGTAGTTCCTAGGGTTTGTAAGAGTAGAATGGGAGGCAGAGCCTTCAGCTTTCAGGCTCCTCTCCTGTGGAACCAGCTCCCAATTCAGATCAGGGAGACAGACACCCTCTCTACTTTTAAGATTAGGCTTAAAACTTTCCTTTTTGCTAAAGCTTATAGTTAGGGCTGGATCAGGTGACCCTGAACCATCCCTTAGTTATGCTGCTATAGACGTAGACTGCTGGGGGGTTCCCATGATGCACTGTTTCTTTCTCTTTTGCTCTATATGCACCACTCTGCATTTAATCATTAGTGATCGATCTCTGCTCCCCTCCACAGCATGTCTTTTTCCTGGTTCTCTCCCTCAGCCCCAACCAGTCCCAGCAGAAGACTGCCCCTCCCTGAGCCTGGTTCTGCTGGAGGTTTCTTCCTGTTAAAAGGGAGTTTTTCCTTCCCACTGTAGCCAAGTGCTTGCTCACAGGGGGTCGTTTTGACCGTTGGGGTTTTACATAATTATTGTATGGCCTTGCCTTACAATATAAAGCGCCTTGGGGCAACTGTTTGTTGTGATTTGGCGCTATATAAAAAAATTGATTGATTGATTGATTGATTAGTGAAAATACCCTGGATTTGGTTGTCTCACATGGTATTGCTGTCACGAATACTGACATCATGCTTCTTACATCGGTGGTCTCTGATCACTCACTTATTAAGTTTACAGTTTCCCTGCTGTGTTTAGTGGAACAACAACCTTATTTATCACTGCAGCGATGCATCAACTAAGACTGAACTTGAAGCTAGACTGCCTGATGTCTTAGCTTCACATATGGCAAATACCCAATCAGTAGACAGTCTTGTGGATAGTTTACACTCAGTGCTCAAAACTACACTCGACATGATTGCGCCACTTGTGTTAAAACCACGATCCCCCAAAACAGTCACCTTGGTTCAGTGATTACCTGCGTGACCTCAAACATAAGGCTAGAGGTCTAGAACGGAAATGGCATAGTTCAAAATTAGAAGTATTCCACCTTGCATGACGTGATGCTATCTTAGACAGTGATGCCATTTAATTACTGATGCCGTTACTAAGTAACGCGTTACTCTAATCTAACCACTTTTTTTTTAGTAACGAATAATCTAACACGTTAATCTTTCCAAATCAGTAATCAGATTAAAGTTACTTCTCCAAGTCACTGTGCGTTACTATTATTTTTGCATTGTGGGTTGATAGCAGCATTAAACTTGGTCCGTGGGCAGGGAGTCGGGGTTCAACTGAACTGCCCACTTTAAGCGAGCTGTGAGCTATTCATCCACGGTTTTCTGCAGCAGCTACGACTCATCCTCACCTCTTAAAAGCGCAGTGACAACAGCACACCTGCACTGAGCTTTACAAAGCTTTTTTTATGATTTTTTCTCCTTTATTTAGAAATCTGAGCTGAGCCGCTCCGTATCTGCTCACAAAAAACAGCTGATCCTCCGTGATGCGTCAACAACTAACACTATTTTACACTCAGATGCACCTAAACTCTCTTTCTGAGGACCACATATTGTGAAAACGCACCATTCTTTGTGCTCAAACGCCAAAGCAGGGGCAAATCCAGATGGAATGGAGGCGTGGGGCAGGGATGTGCCCCCCCCCACAACATTAACGGTCCAGTTTTGAAGCCTTTTTTTACTACAACTACTAATACTACTTATAATAATAATTTTGACAAGTAAAATGTTTAGAGAGAATTTAAATGTTAGAAAAATGTTATAAAGAATTTAATAGTTACATTTATTAACAATGTAGGTTAGAAATTGCAAGTTTTACTGTTACAGTGCTGTCAACAGTTAAATATGAGGTCAAGAAAGAGGTCTTTATTTTACTTTTCATAAAACAAGTATTTATTGTCATTGAAGTCAAGAAAGGGTGACTATAAAGTGAGTTTTGGATAAACAAGTATCATTGTCATGTTGAGGTGGCAGAGGGTTGTTGTTGGCAGCAGGGGAAAGTAACTAAAAAAGTAACTAGTAATCTAACTTAGTTACTTTTACAACTGAGTAATCAGTAAAGTAACTAAGTTACTTTTTCAAGGAGTAATTAGTAATCAGTAATTGGATTACTTTTTCAAAGTAACTGTGGCAACACTGATCTTAGACTATAAACATGCATTATTGGCTACAAAGTGAACTTACTACTCTGATTTGATCAACAAAAACAAACATAACTCAAAGTTCTTCTTCGACACGGTGGCAACACCTATACATGGACAACCACCTGTAGTTCGCTCTCCTTTAACAGCACAAGATTTCCTGGATTACTTTGAGAAGAAAATAAAAGACATCAGGTTAAACATATCCCAGCATGCCTTAATCCAGCCACTACACCCTGCTATTGAGGTGGGCGCCACTACTGAGGTATTACCTAGATTTACAGAATTTGATAGTATCTCACTTGGCATGCTGATGAAACTCGTAATGTCAACAAAAAGCACAACCTGTTTATTTGATCCTATACCAACAAAACTGTTTAAGGACCTGTGGTCCACTCTTGGGCCGACTGTGCTGGAAATTATTAATCTCTCATTAACTTCTGGATCTGTTCCTAAATGTTTCAAATCTGCAGTGATTAAACCATTACTTAAGAAACCTAATCTTGACCCTAGTGTATTGAAAAACTATCGGCTGATATCAAATCTATCATTTTTCTCTAAAATTCTGGAAAAAGTGGTTTCACGGCAGCTCGTGGACTATCATACTGAGAATATGTCTTCCGGTGGCGCTGCCCTGCATGTGACCCAGACTTGTGTGCTGTTGCTGCTTTCTGTCTACATTTAAAACTGTCTGTTTTAAATTTTGCTGTGGTTTTGGATGCATTAATTTCCTTTGTGTTTATTGCACATAAGGATGGCATTATTTGTGAAAGCACTTCTTTGGCGCTATCCCTCTAGACTTGAGGACATGCCAAACTTTTCTACACACGGAAGGTGAGTTTCCGCTCTCCTACAGTGAGGAAAATAAGTATTTAAACACCCTGCAGTTTTGCAAGTTCTCCCACTTAGAAATCATGGAGGGGTGTGACATTTTCATCTTAGGTGCATGTCCACTGTGAGAGACATAATCTAAAAAAAAAAAAAATCCAGAAATCACAATGTATGATTTTTTAATAATTTATTTATATGTTACTGCTGCAAATAAGTATTTGAACACCTGTGAAAATCAATGTTAATATTTGGTACAGTAGCCTTTGTTTGCAGTTCCAGAGGTCAAACGTTTCCTGTAGTTCTTGACCAGGTTTTCACACACTGCAGCAGGGATTTTGGTCCACTCCTCCATACAGATCTTCTCCAGATCTTTCAGGTTTGGAGTTTCAGCTCCCTCCAAAGATTTTCTATTGAGTTCAGGTCTGGAGACTGGCCAGGCCACTCCAGGACCTTGAAATGCTTCTTACGGAGCCCCTCCTTAGTTGCCCTGGATGTGTGTTTGGGGTCATTGTCATGCTGAAGACCCAGCCATGACCCATCTTCAATGCTCTTACTGAGGGAAAGAGGAGGTTTGCCAAAATCTCACAATACATGACCCCATCCATCCTCCCTTCAATACAGTGCAGTTGTCCTGTCCCCTTTGCAGAAGAGCACCCCCAGAGTATGATGTTTCCACCCCCATGCTTCACGGTTGGGATGGTTTTCTTGGGGTTGTTCTCATCCTCTAAACATGGTAAGTGGAGTTGATTCCAAAAAGCTCTATTCTGGTCTCATCTGACCACATGACCTTCTCCCATGCCTCCTCTGGATCATCCAGATGGTCAGTGGTGAACTTCAAACAGGCCTGGACATGTGCTGGCTTGAGCAGGGGGACCTTGCTGCGCTGCAGGATTTTAAACCATGACAGCATCATGTGTTACTAATGTAATCTTTGTGACTGTGGTCCCAGCTCTCTTCAGGTCATTGACCAGGTCCTCCTGTGTAGTTCTGAGCTTTCTCAGAATCATCCTTACTCCACAAAGTCAGATCTTGCATGGAATCCCAGACCGAGGGAGATTGACAGTCATCTTGTGTTTCTTCCACTTTCTAATAAATAATCATAACAGTTGTTGTCTTCTACCAAGCTGCTTGCCTGTTGTCCTGTAGTCCATCCCAGCCTTGTGCAGGTCTACAGTTTTGTCCCTGGTGTCCTTAGACAGGTCTTTGGTCTTGGCTATGGTGGACAGGTTGGAGTGTGATTGATTGAGTGTGTGAACAGGTGTCTTTTATGCAGGTAACAAGTTCAAACAGGTGCAATTAATACAGGTAAAGAGTGCAGAATAAGAGGGCTTCTTAAAGAAACATTAACAGGTCTGTGAGAGAGAATTCTTGCTGGTTGGTAGATGTTCAAATACTTATTTGCAGCAGTAACATACAAATAAATTATTTTAAAAAAATCATACATTGTGATTTCTGGATTTTTTATTTTTTTTAGATTATGTCTCTCACAGTGGACATGAACCTAAGATGAAAATTTCAGACCCCTGCTGGTTTTTACGGAGACTTGGCTACATGCGGATATACCGACTTCTTTTATTGAACTGGAAGGCTTCTCTGTTATTCACGTGGATCGGAGCGAAATGTCAGGGAAGAGCCGCGGAGGGGGAATCTGTGCATACGTCAGCGACAGCTGGTGCAGGAATTACATCGTGAGGGAGACTGTGTGCAACACTGATGTTGAGCTGCTGTGTCTCTCCCTGAGACCTTTTTATCTTCCTCGAGAGTTTGGAAATGTCTTAATCTGTATTATTTATGTCCCTCCTAGCGGTAACGCGACCCAGGCAGCAGCTCAAATTGCTGACTGTGTTCATCATCAGCTGCACCGTACACCTGGGGCCCCCGTTTTTGTTCTTGGAGATTTTAATCACTGCAAACTGGAAATGTCTCTTCCCAACTTTGAACAGGATGTTAAATGTGCCACTCGAGATAATAAGGTTTTAGACAAATGCTATGGAAACATTAAAAATGTGTATAGTTCTAGAATGAATCCTCCACTGTCACATTCTGATCATAATACGGTCCATTTAATTCCTACATACAAGTGTTTAAGAGAAGGCAACCTCAAACAAAGACTGTGTCTATATGGACACAGGATTATGTGGAGACACTTGACGGTTCATTCCTCTGCACAAACGGGAATATTTTTCATGATCTGGATATAAATGAGGCCACAGAAACAATAACAGACTATATTAAGTTTTGTGTTGACTGTGTGGTTCCCAAAAAGAACATTATTGTCAATCTCAATAACAAACCTTATATTACTAGAGAAGTAAAGGACTGTATTAATCATAAAAAGATCGCTTTCAAAAAACATGATAGAGCTGGGTTAAAAACAGTTCAAAAAGAACTTAATCAATTGTTGTGGGAGGCAAGAAGGAAGCACAGGAACATCATAGATCAAAATTTTAGTTCTATGGACTTGAGAAGGCTTTGGGATTCTATGAAAGCTGCAGTTAACATGACTACAGCGAGAAAAAGCTTAGCAACTCATGATGAACTGGAGAAAGCTAATGAACTTAATGATTTTTTACTCAGGTTTGAAACTCAGGATTTTTCATTGGAATGTGATCATGTGTTACAGTCTATTCTTGTTACTGAGGTTGTGTTGGTAGTTGACCCCAATAAAATTAAGTTACTATTTAGTAGGTTTGTAAGGGTAAATCCACAGGCCCTGATGGCATTTCTCCTTTTCTTTTGGGGACCTGCGCAGAAGAGCTCAATCCAGCTTGGTGCCCAGTTTTTCAACAGTCTGTAGACACATGCACGCACGCACGCACACGCACACACACACACACACACACACACACACACACACACACACACACACACACACACACACAGTTCCTAACCTCTGGAAAAAAATCGACTATTATTCCTGTTCCAAAGAAACCCTCAATCCAATCCAATTTATTTATAAAGCACACTTAAACAGACTCGAGTCTCCAAAGTGCTGCACAGCAAAAGCATAGACACACAAAATAGTAATAATAACAACAATAACAGTAAAATAGATAAGATAAAATAATACATAAATAAATAAAACCATGATAAAACAATAAATTTTAATAAAAATAAATAAGACAAGGACCGTACAACTCATGCAGTGTTAAAAGCCAAAGAATAAAAGTGGGCCTTAAGACGGGACTTAAAACACTCCATAGTGGGAGCAGATCGGACATGTAGGTGCAGAGCGTTCCAGAGTCTGGGACCGACCACGGAGAAGGCTCTGTCCCCTCGAGTTTTAAGTCTCGTCCTAGGCACCATTAGCTGGACTGGCCCCTCGGACCTCAGAGCTCGTGCTGGAGTGTAAACCTGGAGGCAGTTGATGATATATTGCGGGGCCAGTCCATTCAGAGTTTTAAAAACAACAAAAGTATCTTAAAATCAATTCTGAAACGTACAGGGAGCCAGTGCAGAGAAGCCAAATTGGAGTAATATGCTCACAGCTTCTGGCCCCTGTTAAAGTCAAGCCGCTGAATTCTGGACTAACTGCAGTCGGGAAAGTGCGTTATGGCTAATTCCGGAATAAAGTGCATTGCAGTAGTCTAAACGAGAAGAAATAAAAGCGTGCATGACTTGTTCAAACAAATTAAAGGGATAAAAGGTTTAACTTTTAATAAAAGACAAAAGTGAAAAAAACTCGATTTTAAAACCACGTTAACCTGTTTATCAAGTTTAAGATCGCTGTCTATGGTGACACCAAGGCTGGTGACTTTGGGACACACAAAACTTTGGAGAGGTCCCAAGTTAAAGCGGGAATTGCCAAACAGAATTATTTCAGTTTTTCACGTCGTTAAGTTTTAAATAATTCTGTGCTAACCAAGCCTTGACATCACTGAGACAGTCGAGAAGGAGTGTCAGGGGGCAGTGGTTATTTTGAGAATCGGAAATTAATAAATTTGGCAGTCATCAGCATAAAATATGGTTATGACATGCCATGTTTTCTAAATATCTCCCTGAGTGGGAGGAGATACAGAGCAAAAGAATGGGCCTAAGATAGAACCCTGGGGGACACCGCACTGCAGGGGAGCAGAAGAGGAGGCAGGAGTCCCCCAGCCTCACAGAGAAGGACCTCCACTCCAGTAAGACTCAAACCACTTCAAAGCAATCCTCCTGACACCCACACAGGTTTCCAAGCGAGTTGCATGGTCCAGTGTGTCAAAAGCAGCAGTCAGGTCTAAAAGCACTAAAATAGCAGAGCTTCCCGCATCAGCTATTAAAAACAGGTCATTAAAAACCTTAAGAAGTGCAGACTCTATACTGTGAAATGTTTTGTAACCCGACTGAAACGGGTCTAAAATGCCATGTGCATCTAAAAACGGCTGAAATTGAGTAAGCACGCATTTCTCCAAGATCTCGGAAACCAAAGGAAGCTTAAAAATGGGCCGATAATTTGCTAAAGTCACAGGGTCAAGGCCAGGCTTCTTAATCAGAAGCTCAACAACAGCATTTTTACAAAAAATGGGGACAGTGCTAGAGACCAGACTACTGTTTATTACCTCGCTCACAAAGGTGCCAATGGTGCCCAGACCTCTTTAAAAAAAGCAAGGAGGAACTGGGTCTGTAGGACTAGTAGAGGCTTTGAGTTTACTTACACTCCCAGTAAGACAGCAAGTGGCCAGGCTCAAACTGGCTAAATGCTGCCGTACATGATTAGCCCCTGGACCACAAGGTGAAGAGGGCGAGATATATGGTCCCTTATCGCAGCAACCTTATCATTAAAAAAGGAGAGAAATCTCTCACAGGTTCAATGGTTATTTCCAGTACAGTGGAAGGATTAAAATAGAGTTCACAGTTTTAAAAAGAACACGGGGGTTTTGTTACCAACTGTTTGGCGATTAAGTCAGATAAATATTTTGTTTTCTCTGCTTTAACCATCACATTGATAGTTCCTCCACCTATCATTTAAGAAACACAGGGTAAAAAAAACCTCCAGGTGGTTCTTGTTCCACCTCTGCTCTGCCCTCCGCACACTCACGGCCTGAGCTGCATGCCGATAGTGTCATTTAGCCAGGGCTCCTGCCGGACTTTTGGTGCATGATTTTAAGAGGAGCTACGCTGTCCCACACATCAGAGCAGGTGGAAACAAAACAGTCCTCCAGGTGCTCTCCTGCTGTTCCTGTTTATAGTATGGACAAGGGTTTAAAAGACTACACGCTGCAGCGGTAAAGAGAGAGCTAAAATCAGCCGCTGTGCTAGCCTAAAAGCACGGCTTATGACGCACAGCTGGCAGCTGCTCTCCAAAAGTTAAAAACACGTCAAACATGACAGGGCAATGGTCCAGAGAACACAGCATGCTCAACAATAACATGGCCAACCGAAAAGCCATGCGACAGCACCACGGTCCAATATGTGTCCGTGTATCTGCGCTGAGCCAGTGACATGTTGTGTTAGATTAAAAAAACTTCACATAAGTCAAAAAGTCTCTGGCCATCGGCACCGGACTGACAACATACTGCATATTAAAATCTCCGACAATTAAAATCCTGTCATAACGTGTACAGATAAAACCATCAGATCATAAAAATCCTTGATGGAAATCCATGTTGTTGTCTCGGGGTGTCTGTAAATGACAGCGCCAACACTTGATCAGTCTGTCGCCCATCTTCGCTTGAAAACAGGTCAGTTCAAACGAGGCAAAAGACCACTCCGTAACAACTTTGTGCTGAATGCCAACCCGTAGAACAGTAGCTATTCCTCCGCCATGACCAGAGGCTCTTGGTGTGTTAATAAAAGTACAGTCAGGAGGTAATAATTCCGGGAAAGCGGTGGACTCACCAACGTTGATCCACGTCTCAGTTAAAAACAGTACATCCAGCGATCGTGATGTGAAGAAGTCTCGAAGAATGAAGGTTTTATTCCCTACGGACCTTGCATTCACGAGCGCGCACCTCGTAGCAGCCGCTGTCGTGTTAGCCGCATGAGCTACCCGGCCCAGCGGCCTAAGGTTACTTGGGGACACACCACCAGAGCCCGAATGAAGAGAACGAGGGCGCAGCGCGCAGAGATCCTCCCGCTGTCCAATGATGGGCACCACCCAAGCGCTGACTGGAACAACGCGTGCTGAGACATAACGGCGAAAACAGTCTCTAAGGTCCGTGGAATAGAAGAAGCCCGCACCGTGCTCGGAGAAAGAGCCAGGAAGGTTTAGCCTCACTAGCCGGCCGGCTCGCACTCCCCGGCGTTTACGCTTCCTGGGCAGAGGAGCGTTCACCCGAGAGCTGCTCTGGGAGATCAGCCAGGTAAAAAGAATTTGAATTTTTTGCTTCATAGATCACACATGATACACCGTGTCCTTGATTTTAAGTAATTCCTGGCGATTATACACCAATAGCGAATGAACAGTCCCTGTGACAGACATAAAAATCAATAAAAATAAACAAACGTAGGCCGAGCCAAGCGTCGTCACAGACACTCCGGCGCCATCTTCAAACCCTGTCCAAATGAGAGTAATGATTATAGACCAGTTGCGTTAACTTCTGTGGTAGTTAAATGTTTGGAGAAATATATTATTTCTATATTGAAAGCCGATGTCGGCTCTAAATTGGATCCACTGCAGTTTGCTTACAGACATGGACGAGGTGCAGATGATGCAATTAATTGTATCACCCATTTGACCCTAAAGCATCTGGAGGACCCCAAGGCTTACGCACGTCTTTTATTTGTTGATTTTAGCTCTGCTTGTAATACCTTGCAGCCTCATCTGTTGTTAAGTAAATTATCTCAGATGACTGTAGACCCGAAGTTTTCTGATGACACTGCCGTCCTCAGCTCTTGCACAAGGACAAAGATCCCTCATCTTATTTTTCTGAGGGTTTAGGGTCTTTTGTTCAGTGGTGTGATGCCAATCACTTGGTTATAAATGTAAATAAAAGGCAGGAGATGGTTCTAGATCCTCGGTCTATTGCGGACCAGACTCCAGTTGTAGTTCATGATCAAAAAATCCACCAGGTAAGCTCTTATAGATATCCAGGTGTTCACTTAGATAGTCTATTTAGCTGGGGAACCCATACTGATCATTTGTGTGCATGTTTACAGCAAAGTCTGTATTTTTTACGTCGACTTAGGGGTTTGGTGTTGACAAGTTATGCTTTTATTTTATCGGGCGGTGTTGGAGAGCATCATTAGATACGGGATGGCAGCATGGATGGAAACATATCAGTTCAGCTAAAATCAAAGCTTTCTCATTTGGTGCAGACTGCTATGAAGGTTATGGGGAGGACCGGAACCCTTCCTCTTCAGCCCATCAATGAGCAGTCTGTTTATAGGCAAGCACAGAATATACTGTGTGATCCATCCCACATCCTCCATCAGGAGTATGAACTTAACTATCTGGGAGACGATACAGAGTCCCCAAGTGCAAACTGAACACATACAAAACTCTTTTGTTCCAACCTCAGTCAGACTCCTGAATGCTGCAGGGGTTGTCCGGGAGCAGCGTTAAGGGCTTTGTGCACGGATGTGTATGTATTTGTGAATATGTGTGTGTTATAGACATGTGTATGTATATATGTATATGGGTGTGTGTGTGGGTACAAAAGTAAGGTGTGTGTTTTAACTTATCTGTTTTAATCTGGTTTTACTGTCTTATGATGCTGTTTTAATGGTATTATATTATGGGAAATGTGCAACATGCTGATGAATGTTCCATAGGCATGTAAGCAGTGTACTGCTTGTTGCTAATTTATCGATTTTGAGACAGGAATGTTTGCAAAGCACTTGAAGTCCAAGACAAATTTCCCTTTGGGGACAATAAAGTATATTGTATCGTATCGTAATAATCTCTTTGAGCCACTGCAGTCTGCTTTTAGAAAATATCTTTCCACAGAGACGGCTCACAAAGTGGTGAATGATCTTCTGCTTACGATGGATCAGACACCACTACAGTTCGTTGGTGCTGTTAGATCTCAGTGCTGCGTTTGATACTGTGGATCATCATATTCTACTTGATAGGCTGGAAAATCATTTTGGGATTACTGGGAGTGCCCTTGCATGGCTGACGTCATACTTGACCAGTCGTTCTCACTGTGTTTGTACAATAACACTACCTCTAACCTTAGTGACATGAAATTTGGGGTTCCACAGAGGTCCGTCTTAGGCCCCTGCTTTTCCCCCTTTATATAGCACCCCTTGGGCACATATTGCGGTTTTGGGATTACCTTTCACTGCTATGCAGATAATACTCAGTTATACATGCTGAGAACTGCTGGTAATCTCAACCACATAAAACTCTTAGAACAAGGGTGCCCAAAATTCTCTGAACTGAGATCTACTTTTAAAGTTGACAGTGTATCAAGATCTACCGAGCCATATGGAACACCACAGCGTAGCTGCAATATATTGTGCACCAACATAATAACACAATTTTCTGGCAGGTTTTAACAATAATAATGCATCATTGAAGTAAATGTACATGGTGGAAAAGAATAAGCACAAGTAGGCCTCAGACTGTCCTCAAGTTGGAAAAGTTGTTCCCTACCTTAGTGGGACTTCTGGCCCCGAGAGGAGGAAGCTGGTCTCTCATAGTCCATACAATAGGAGCTGAGTGCAGCTGTAATCAGGCACTCAGACTCTCTGTGTCTGCATTAGACTCCAGATTTGGACGTCAATGTCAGGTGTTGCCCTGGATTTGAGCTCAGTTTTCAGTGGGAGGATCCAGGTTGAAGAGTGACGCCACTTTGGACGATATACAGTCCACAATCTATTTTCCCCAAATGGAAAACAAAGAAAACTAAAAGGCTCTTTGGAGGCAAAGTCAGTGAAGCACCTGTCAAATTCTGACAAGATGCTCTGCACGTGATCATCATAACGTGAACTCTTAGGATCCATGTTCTTTGTCCTGGTGCTTAAGTTCTGTGTCCACGTGTGGAAGTTCTGCAGGTCACACTGTTGCATAAAAACTGTGCACGTTCAGCATGGTTTGAACGTTTCCGAAATTCTTTAATTTTAGACAGAAGGCGCAGGAGACCTGAAAAAAAACAGCTTGTGTGCTGTGGCAGCTGCTGTTATCAATTGTATTACGTTACTAAGGCTGGGCAGACAATGTACCTCAGCTAACACGGAACGTCCTTGCAACATTGCTGGGAGGTTACATTTTCGTTGCACAATTGGGAACGTTCTGTCCACCTCCTGGCAACTTCCATCAGGAACGTTTACTTGTTACAGTTTTTGGACGTTTCTTTGGAACGTTGTACTTACGTTGAGGGGATGTTCTATTAACTACATAATTCACCAGCCTTATCTCTATATATGATTGATAAGGCTGGTGAATTGGTATTGTTGTAAATTTAAATAAAGTGATTCCTGGATTTTCTTTCTTAACACTTATATTTTATAACTTACTTAATTTTCATTCTCAGGGATACTTTAGTAGGTCTACTGTCCCGATGATAGTCTAGTCCGGATTGACCGGTCGATCGCATGGGGGGGGGGGACTCCCGCGGTTCATTCTATCTGCGCATGCGCAGGGTCAAGAGGTCATGAGGAGCTACAGTGGAGAGTGACGCGAGCGTATAATGGCGGAGGAAAAAGATCCCAAATTTATCATTTTCATCCAGAGTGGGAGAAAGATTATTTTTCGTTTATTCAAATGGCAAATCCATCTGCCTTATCTGCAATGCAAACGTGGCATTACCTAAGAAAGGGAATTTGGAGCGGCATTTTAATACGATCCACAAGAGCTACGATGCTAGCTTCCCGGCTAAAAGCCGGCTTGCAGCACAACATGCCGTTTTCCCCCGGACAAATACACCAGTAAGGCTGCAACCACAGCTTCTTATCGTGCCAGCCGTGTTCTGGCAAAAAGAAAGAAATCATTCAAGGATGGTGAAATTGTGAAAGAAGCTTTCATGGAAGCTGCAGATGTGCTCTTTGCCGATTTTAAAAATCAGAAGGAGATCGTGTCTGCAGGATGTGCAGCTCTCAAGAAAGTCTGTTGCACGACGATGCGAGTTAATGGTGGAGGATATTGATCGGCAACTGAGGAATGATATTGAGGTATGTGAGTGTTTTTCTCTGCAATTCGATGAATCCACTGATACTGTGGACGTGGCTCAGCTATGTGTTTTTATTAGAATGTTTTTTGACAACATGAATGTAAAAGAAGAACTGCTGAGCATTTTACCTTTGAAAGGCCACACGAGAGGCACAGATATGTTTCAGGTTTTTATGGAATTTGTTAATAAGAGCCAGCTGCCCCTCTACAACTCATTTCTATAACCGAGCTGCCAGCTCGATGCCATCTTAATAATGTATTTATACAAACAACCATGTCATCAAATTTCATTGCATGAGGGCCTATTAACTGATGGAGTAGTTCTGTTGTGTTATATACATGTTCCTGCTTTCAGCAGCATTGTAGCTGTTCATGTAAACTAATCTTGAAGCAACTTTGTAACAGATGGTATGCAGCAACGACTCAACAGACTGGAGTCAAAGGTGGACCGCATACTACAACTACTGTGAGGATCAGGCTGCTGAAGAAGGACTGCATTGGAGATTGTTGTGTGGGCCACTGAAGAGGAGGTACTGCTGGCCCAACACCACCACAGAGGGCGCCCTGCCTGAAGTGCGGGCTTCAGGCACGAGAGGGCTCAGGAACAGTCAGGGGGTGGGGAAGCTGTCACTATCACTATGACAGCTGTCACCAATCATCAATCATCAACCACTCCATATAAGCTGGAAGACATCTCCCCCGCTGCCAGATATCGTTTGCCTTTGGACGTATATTCTCAGCCGTATTCAGTAGGTGCTACTGTTACGGTTATTGTGTTCCCGTTTTGGAGGTGGAGGTGTCTTACACCATTAAGGAAACTGTCGCTATACTATTTGGGTGTACCAACCCACACAAAACTGTTTCTGCTTCCTGCCCAGCAGTACCAGATCCGACAGCCGGAGACGGTGGCCACCTGGGGACTCGGAACTTGGCGGCTCCAGTATTCTCAGGGTCGGTTGTGGCAGTGGAAATCGTGTGGGATCGGCTCTTCTCTGGACGTCTTCTATCCTCGAGCATGCCCCACGTCTTAGTACATTTGACTCTGTCCAAATTCTGTATTTGTCTGTATTCGTTGTGCACGCTTCACAACAGTAAAGGTTGTATTTTGGCTTATCTATTGTCCGTTCATTTGGCCCCTGTTGTGGGTCCGTGTCAGACACTTTCCAACAGGATATCTCGGCCAACGTCATGGATCCCGAGGGGCGTCAACCATCTGTTGGACAGCCAATGGAAGAGCAGGATGCACAGGGTCTGCAGGAGGCGTGATCGGTGAGTGCAGCAAATCTCTCCGCCTTTACTGCTCGGTTGGATTTAAGACCAAGCACAATGTCATCCTCAACGCAGGATGGAGGCTCTCGCCGCGCAGGTGGAAGCGCATGCTCAGGGCGCTGCTGCAGCACTCCCCCTGCTGACGGAGGCCTGAAACAGACATTCCGCTGGTCGTTCAACCTGCTCGCGTTGTTAGGGAAAGAGCAGGACCAAAAATAAGATCAGATCAGAGAAAAGGAGGCTGGTCCGTGGGGAGTGTTTTTCTCTGCAGCTCAACTGAGCACACGCAGAAAAACTACCCAAACGGTCAAAAAGGCAGCACGCGTCCTTAGAGACTGGGCTAAGGGTGGGTCATAATACTCACGCGGGGAAACCCGACGATCTGCACATCAATAACATCCAGAAACGCTGCTGCCTTCTCTGGGCCCGCGCTCATTTGAAATGGACAGACGCAAAGTGGAAAGGTGTGCTGTGGTCTGATGAGTCCACATTTCAAGTTGTTTTTGGAAATCATGGACGTCGTGTCCTCTGGACAAAAGAGGAAAAAGACCATCCAGATTGTTACCAGTGCAAAGTTCAAAAGCCAGCATCTGTGATGGTATGGGGGTGTGTAGTGCCCATGGCATGGACAACTTACACATCTGTGATGGCACCATCAATGCTGAAAGGTACATCCAGGTTTTGGAGCAACACATGCTGCCATCCAAGCAACGTCTTTTTCAGGGACGTCCCTGATTATTTCAGCAAACAATGCCAAGCCACATTCTGCACGTGTTACAACAGCGTGGCTTCATAGTAAAAGAGTGCGGGTACTAGACTGGGCCTGCAGTCCAGACCTGTCGCCCATTGAAAATGTGTGGCGCATTATGAAGCACAAAATACGACAACGGAGACCCCGGACTGTTGAACAACTGAAGTCGTACATCAAGCAAGAACGGGAAAGAATTCCACCTACAAGCTTCAACAATTAGTGTCCTCAGTTCCCAAACGCTTATTGAGTGTGTTAGAAGGAAAGGTGATGTAACACAGTGGGAAACATACCACTGTCCCAGCTTTTTGGAAAAGTGTTGCAGGCATCCTTTTCAAAATGAGCAAATATTTGCAAAAAAAACAAAGTTTATCAGTCTGAACATTAAATATCTTGTCTTTGTGGTGTATTCAATTGAATTAGGTTGAAGAGGATTTGAAAATCATTGTATTCTGTTTTTATTTACATTTTACACAACGTCCCAACTTCACTGGAATCGGGGTTGTAGAACATTTCTTCAAATGGATAAACAGAGTGACAGTCCCTCTAGCATCTGCAGCCAACATGTTGAAACGGGTGCCGGATGATGAACTGGCTGCAGGTTGCTTACGGACTTCTCTCTCGGTATTCCATGCTCCATGTCTTGTTTCCTCACTTCTAATACCTTCTTCAACACTCATCTTCCAACCAGCGCAATTGATCTGCAGCCATTTCCCAGGAGTCATGCTGGATATCAGTGGATTTCATGTTTTTTTCCAGACATCTTTACACCTCAGTTTGGAACGGCCTACAGACCAGGTTCCAGTAAGTAAGCTCTCCGTATGGAATGTATTTAGGCAAGCAACCATCCTCCATCCTGTACACATGTCCAAGCCTGTGCAGACATCTCTGACTCAGTAGACCTTGGATGCTGGATAACTTTGTTCCCTCGAGGACGTCTGTGTTTGGGATTCTATCTTCCCACATGATGCCCATAATTCTTCTGAGACATCGCAGATGAAGCTATTCAGACTCCTTAATTTCAGGTGGTGAGCACAGCAATGGGACATATATAATGAGGATATGAACCATTCCAGCTGTACACAGTCAGAATCAGGATCCACTCAGTCCCACTTGAGGGAGGTTCTACTGGAGGATGCAGAGAGTTCTGGACTGCAAACCAACTCCATAGAGGCAATGTTCAGTTTCCGGTTTGCCTTGCCAGAAGAAGAGTGTAGTTTTCCTCTTGGAGGAATCCACTTGATGGAAGCCTGGTTTCCTGGAGTGCAGCAATGTCAATGTTGAGTCTTGCAAGTTCCAGGTCTATCACAGCAGTTTTCTGGTGGCCTCAATTTGCTCCAGGTCTTTGGCTAAGCCAGTACACACAGTACGTACACATTCCATGTTGATAGCTTAAGGACAGGTGTTTTTGTCATTCTTCTTTGTTTTGCCTGGCACACGATTTACAGTCCACTTGTTGAGTACATGTGGCACTCTCAGCTCCAAGCACCCTTTGAAGCAGATGGACTGTGGTGGGTCAACACCTTATTGGCCAGGGGCTGTCCAGCTTGAGGTGGGTGATAGCTGACCAGTGAGATGTGATGATCTCTCCCACTGTTGAAGACAGTCCATAGCGCTTACGCCAATCAAGTTTGGGCTTATAACTTGAAACTGCTGTCTCCCATCAAATCCCAAAGGCGGGATTTGTATTGATTATTATGTCGTATAATCAGGAAAGTGTTATTTATGTAACATATGCATTGATTTGTATAATGGCACTGTTTATCATGTTGATCATTTTCATTTTATGTGGATTCCAGCGCTGGTTCATTTTGGTGTATAATTTACGCCACCTCTCGACCTGGTGTATATTTTCAGAGCAGCGTATGCCAACAACCACACTGATAAATACCAACTAGCGCAGCCGTTTTGGCGTACACCCCATATACACTCAAATATCGCCGTACGCAACGTTGATACATGAGGCCCAATGTATCATAAATAATTAATAGTAGCAATATTAGTGCATCTCTCTGATAAAGTCCAGTTTATGTCACTTTGCAGTGTGTAAAATAATAATTTTAAAAAAGCCTGACAATTTCTCTGACCATTTTGAGTACAATTTTATGGTGAAATTAGATGTTGCGTTTGTTAAGACTGATTATTGTTGTCACCAAGTAACCTGGGTGACCACATAATGGTTTTGTGTCAATTTTTATTAGTCATGTCACACAATTCAGAAAAACATTGGCGGCACGGTGGATTAGCGGTTAGCAATGTTGCCTCACAGGAAGAAGGTCATGGGTTCGAATCCACCTGTGGCCTTTCTGTGTAGAGTTTGCATGTTCTCCTCGTGTTTGTGTGGGTTTCCTCTGGGTGCTCCAGCTTCCTCCCGCATTTAAAGACATGCAGGTTAGATGGACTGAAAACTTTATAGTTGTCCTGGTCTCCTTTTCAATGGGACGAACCTGGTTAAATAAATAAAATAAAAGGTGCAGGAATTATAGCCCTGTATTTATAATATTACTACATGAGTTACTCTTCTACACAAGGGTAATAGACATGAATTTTATCCATGTCACTGTATATTTCATGTCCTTTTAGTTAAGGTGTAGTAAGTTACATTGCATTGTGTGAAAGTTGTCATACTTAAATTTCATAGAGTAATTTGTGACATTCATGAAACTAAAGTTAATGATGATAAAAGGTGACAGCAGGTCATATCACTGCAACACACTCTGGCACACAGCAGGTACATTTTAATTGAAAAAAAAAATGCACACTTTAATTGGCACATGGCGCGCGCTGGCCAGTTCAGATTGTAATTATAAATTAAAAATCAGCCGTATTATTTTGTCACTGTATATAGGCCCCCAGGCCCATACTATGAATTCATAGATTAATTTGGTGCGTTCATCTCTAACTTGTCAACTAGTGCAGATAACATTCTGATTATTGGTGACTTCAACATTCATATAAATAGCCTTCTGATCCCCCTTTGCAAATCATTTATGGAAACTGTGGATGTATTAGGATTCCAGCTATGCATTCACGACTCAACCACCCATTATTTAATGCTTCGATCTTAAATATGATCAATCTATCTTTGTTAGTTGGCTATGTACCACAAGCTTTTATGGTGGCAGTAATTAAACACATTACTAAAAAGCCATCACTTGACCCAGCTATCTTAGCTATTATAGGCCAATTCTCCAACTTCCTTTTCTCTCAAAAATTCTTGAAAGGGTAGTTGTAAAACAGCTAACTGATCATCTGCAGAGGAATGGTCTATTTGAAGAGTTTCAGTCAGGTTTAGGAATCATCATAGTCACAGAAACAGCATTAGTGAAGGTTACAAATGATCTTCTTATGGCCTCGGACAGTGGACTCATCTCTGTGCTTGTTCTGTTAGACCTCAGTGCTGCTTTTGATACTGTTGACCATAAATTTTATTACAGAGATTAGAGCATGCCATAGGTATTAAAGGCACTGCGCTGCGGTGGTTTGAATCATATTTGTCTACTAGATTACAATTTGTTCATGTAAATGGGGAATCTTCTTCACAGACTAAAGTTAATTATGGAGTTCCACAAGGTTCTGTGCTAGGACCAATTTTATTCACTTTATACATGCTTCCCTTAGGCAGTATTATTAGACGGTATGCTTAAATTTTCATTGTTACGCAGATGATACCCAGCTTTATCTATCAATCAATCAATCAATCAATTTTTTTTTATATAGCGCCAAATCACAACAAACAGTTGCCCCAAGGCGCTTTATATTGTAAGGCAAGGCCATACAATAATGATGTAAAACCCCAACGGTCAAAACGACCCCCTGTGAGCAAGCACTTGGCTACAGTGGAAGGAAAAAACTCCCTTTTAACAGGAAGAAACCTCCAGCAGAACCAGGCTCAGGGAGGGGCAGTCTTCTGCTGGGACTGGTTGGGGCTGAGGGAGAGAACCAGGGAAAAAGACATGCTGTGGAGGGGAGCAGAGGACGATCACTAATGATTAAATGCAGAGTGGTGCATACAGAGCAAAAAGAGAAAGAAACAGTGCATCATGGGAACCCCCCAGCAGTCTACGGTCTATAGCAGCATAACTAAGGGATGGTTCAGGGTCACCTGATCCAGCCCTAACTATAAGCTTTAGCAAAAAGGAAAGTTTTTAAGCCTAATCTTAAAAGTAGAGAGGGTGTCTGTCTCCCTGATCTGAATTGGGAGCTGGTTCCACAGGAGAGGAGCCTGAAAGCTGAAGGCTCTGCCTCCCATTCTACTCTTACAAACCCTAGAACTACAAGTAAGACTGCAGTCTGAGAGCGAAGCGCTCTATTGGGGTGATATGGTACTACGAGGTCCCTAAGATAAGAAGGGACCTGATTATTCAAAACTTATAAGTAAGAAGAAGAATTTAAATTCTATTCTAGAATTAACAGGAAGCCAATGAAGAGAGGCCAATATGGGTGAGATATGCTCTCTCCCTTCTAGTCCCCGTCAGCACTCTAGCTGCAGCATTTTGAATTAACTGAAGGCTTTTTTAGGGAACTTTTAGGGACAACCTGATAATAATGAATTACAATAGTCCAGCCTAGAGGAAATAAATGCATGAATTAGTTTTTCAGCATCACTCTGAGACAAGACCTTTCTGATTTTAGAGATATGGCGTAAATGCAAAAAAGCAGTCCTGACATATTTGTTTAATAGCGCTTTGAATGACATATCCTGATCAAAAATGACTCCAAGATTCTCACAGTATTACTAGAGGTCAGGGTAATGCCATCCAGAGTAAGAATCTGGTTAGACACCATGTTTCTAAGATTTGTGGGGCCAAGTACAATAACTTCAGTTTTATCTGAGTTTAAAAGCAGGAAATTAGAGGTCATCCATGTCTTTATGTCTGTAAGACAATCCTGCAGTTTAGCTAATTGGTGTGTGTCGTCTGGCTTCATGGATAGATAAAGCTGGGTATCATCTGCGTAACAATGAAAATTTAAGCAATACCGTCTAATAATACTGCCTAAGGGAAGCATATATAAAGTGAATAAAATTGGTCCTAGCACAGAACCTTGTGGAACTCCATAATTAACTTTAGTCTGTGAAGAAGATTCCCCATTTACATGAACAAATTGTAATCTATTAGACAAATATGATTCAAACCACCGCAGCGCAGTGCCTTTAATACCTATGGCATGCTCTAATCTCTGTAATAAAATTTTATGGTCAACAGTATCAAAGCAGCACTGAGGTCTAACAGAACAAGCACAGAGATGAGTCCACTGTCCGAGGTCATAAGAAGATCATTTGTAACCTTCACTAATGCTGTTTCTGTACTATGATGAATTCTAAAACCTGACTGAAACTCTTCAATAGACCATTCCTCTGCAGATGATCAGTTAGCTGTTTTACAACTACCCTTTCAAGAATTTTTGAGAGAAAAGGAAGGTTGGAGATTGGCCTATAATTAGCTAAGATAGCTGGGTCAAGTGATGGCTTTTTAAGTAATGGTTTAATTACTGCCACCTTAAAAGCCTGTGGTACATAGCCAACTAACAAAGATAGCTTGATCATATTTAAGATCGAAGCATTAAATAATGGTAGGGCTTCCTTGAGCAGCCTGGTAGGAATGGGGTCTAATAAACATGTTGATGGTTTGGATGAAGTAACTAATGAAAATAACTCAGACAGACAATCGGAGAGAAAGAGTCTAACCAAATACCGGCATCACTGAAAGCAGCCAAAGATAACGATACGTCTTTGGGATGGTTATGAGTAATTTTTTCTCTAATAGTTAAAATTTTGTTAGCAAAGAAAGTCATGAACTCATTACTAGTTAAAGTTAATGGAATACTCAGCTCAATAGAGCTCTGACTCTTTGTCAGCCTGGCTACAGTGCTGAAAAGAAACCTGGGGTTGTTCTTATTTTCTTCAATTAGTGATGAGTAGAAAGATGTCCTAGCTTTACGGAGGGCTTTTTTATAGAGCAACAGACTCTTTTTCCAGGCTAAGTGAAGATCTTCTAAATTAGTGAGACGCCATTTCCTCTCCAACTTACGGGTTATCTGCTTTAAGCTACGAGTTTGAGAGTTATACCATGGAGTCAGACACTTCTGATTTAAAGCTCTCTTTTTCAGAGGAGCTACAGCATCCAAAGCTGTCTTCAATGAGGATGTAAAAACTATTGACGAGATACTCTATCTCCCTACAGAGTTTAGGTAGCTATTCTGCACTGTGTTGTTATATGGCATTAGAGAACATAAAGAAGGAATCATATCCTTAACCTAGTTACAGCGCTTTCTGAAAGACTTCTAGTGTAATGAACTTATTCCCTACTGCTGGGTAGTCCATCAGAGTAAATGTAAATGTTATTAAAAATGATCAGACAGAAGGGAGTTTTCAGGGAATACTGTTAAGTCTTCTATTTCCATACCATAAGTCAGAACAAGATCTAAGATATGATTAAAGTGGTGGTGGACTCATTTACTTTTTGAGCAAAGCCAATAGAGTCTAATAATAGATTAAATGCAGTGTTGAGGCTGTCATTCTCAGCATCTGTGTGGATGTTAAAATCGCCCACTATAATTATCTTATCTGAGCTAAGCACTAAGTCAGACAAAAGGTCTGAAAATTCACAGAGAAACTCACAGTACGACCAGGTGGACGATAGATAATAACAAATAAAACTGGTTTTTGGGACTTCCAATTTGGATGGACAAGACTAAGAGACAAGCTTTCAAATGAATTAAAGCTCTGTCTGGGTTTTTGATTAATTAATAAGCTGGAATGGAAGATTGCTGCTAATCCACCGCCCCGGCCCGTGCTACGAGCATTCTGACAGTTAGTGTGACTCGGGGGTGTTGACTCATTTAAACTAACATATTCATCCTGCTGTAACCAGTTTCTGTTAGGCAGAATAAATCAATATGTTGATCAATTATTATATCATTTACCAACAGGGACTTAGAAGAGAGAGACCTAATGTTTAATAGACCACATTTAACTGTTTTAGTCTGTGGTGCAGTAGAAGGTGCTATATTATTTTTTCTTTTGAATTTTTATGCTTAAATAGATTTTTGCTGGTTATTGGTAGTCTGGGAGCAGGCACCGTCTCTACGGGGATGGGGTAATGAGGGGATGGCAGGGGAGTGAAGCTGCAGAGAGGTGTGTAAGACTACAACCTCTGCTTCCTGGTCCCAACCCTGGATAGTCACGGTTTGGAGGATTTAAGAAAATTAGCCAGATTTCTAGAAATGAGAGCTGCTCCATCCAAAGTGGGATGGATGCCGTCTCTCCTAACAAGACCAGGTTTTCCCCAGAAGCTTTGCCAATTATCTATGAAGCCCACCTCATTTTTTGGACACCACTCAGACAGCCAGCAATTCAAGGAGAACATGCGGCTAAACATGTCACTCCCGGTCTGATTGGGGAGGGGCCCAGAGAAAACTACAGAGTCCGACATTGTTTTTGCAAAGTTACACACCGATTTAATGTTAATTTTAGTGACCTCCGATTGGCGTAACCGGGTGTCATTACTGCCGACGTGAATTACAATCTTACCAAATTTACGCTTAGCCTTAACCAGCAGTTTCAAATTTCCTTCAATGTCGCCTGCTCTGGCCCCCGGAAGACAATTGACTATGGTTGCTGGTGTCGCTAACTTCACATTTCTCAAAACAGAGTCGCCAATAACCAGAGTTTGATCCTCGGCGGGTGTGTCGTCGAGTGGGGAAAAACGGTTAGAGATGTGAACGGGTTGGCGGTGTACACGGGGCTTCTGTTTAGGGCTACGCTTCCTCCTCACAGTCACCCAGTCAGCCTGCTTTCCCGGCTGCTCGGGATCTGCCAGGGGGGAACTAACGGCGGCTAAGCTACCTTGGTCCGCACCGACTACAGGGGCCTGGCTAGCTGTAGAATTTTCCACGGTGCGGAGCCGAGTCTCCAATTCGCCCAGCCTGGCCTCCAAAGCTACGAATAAGCTACACTATTACAAGTACCATTACTGCTAAAGGAGGCCGAGGAATAACTAAACATTTCACACCCAGAGCAGAAAAGTGCGGGAGAGACAGGAGAAGCCGCCATGCTAAATCGGCTAAGAGCTAGTAGCTACGCTAAGCTAGCGGATTCCTAAAAACACGCAAAGTGAATAATGTGTAAATAATTTAGAGGTGATTCAGCAGAAGGAGTGCTTTAGTTAAGGCACGTAAAGATTACACTGGGAAACAAATCGTAATCTAGATAACTAGATCAATCTAACTGCGCAGATTAAACAGCTAACAGATACAGAAAAACAACGCTGTGCTCCGGAACAGGAAGTGATACAATACCGCAGTGAGAGCCAACCACCAGTAGAGGCAAGCAAGCAAAGGAAAGGTTATGTCTATCCATGAAGCCAGAGGACACACACCAATTAGCTAACTGCAGGATTGTCTTACAGACATAAAGACATGGATGACCTCTAATTTCCTGCTTTTAAACTCAGATAAAACTGAAGTTATTGTACTTGGCCCCACAAATCTTAGAAACATGGTGTCTAACCAGATCCTTACTCTGGATGGCATTACCCTGACCTCGAGTAATACTGTGAGAAATCTTGGAGTCATTTTTGATCAGGATATGTCATTCAAAGCGCATATTAAACAAATATGTAGGACCTGCTTTTTTGCATTTACGCAATATCTCTAAAATCAGAAAGGTCTTGTCTCAGAGTGATGCTGAAAAACTAATTCATGCATTTATTTCCTCTAGGCTGGACTATTGTAATTCATTATTATCAGGTTGTCCTAAAAGTTCCCTAAAAAGCCTTCAGTTAATTCAAAATGCTGCAGCTAGAGTACTGACGGGGACTAGAAGGAGAGAGCATATCTCACCCATATTGGCCTCTCTTCATTGGCTTCCTGTTAATTCTAGAATAGAATTTAAAATTCTTCTTCTTACTTATAAGGTTTTAAATAATCAGGTCCCATCTTATCTTAGGGACCTCGTAGTACCATATCACACCAATAGAGCGCTTCGCTCTCAGACTGCAGGCTTACTTGTAGTTCCTAGGGTTTGTAAGAGTAGAATGGGAGGCAGAGCCTTCAGCTTTCAGGCTCCTCTCCTGTGGAACCAGCTCCCAATTCAGATCAGGGAGACAGACACCCTCTCTACTTTTAAGATTAGGCTTAAAACTTTCCTTTTTGCTAAAGCTTATAGTTAGGGCTGGATCAGGTGACCCTGAACCATCCCTTAGTTATGCTGCTATAGACGTAGACTGCTGGGGGGTTCCCATGATGCACTGTTTCTTTCTCTTTTTGCTCTATATGCACCACTCTGCATTTAATCATTAGTGATCGATCTCTGCTCCCCTCCACAGCATGTCTTTTTCCTGGTTCTCTCCCTCAGCCCCACCAGTCCCAGCAGAAGACTGCCCCTCCCTGAGCCTGGTTCTGCTGGAGGTTTCTTCCTGTTAAAAGGGAGTTTTTCCTTCCCACTGTAGCCAAGTGCTTGCTCACAGGGGGTCGTTTTGACCGTTGGGGTTTTACATAATTATTGTATGGCCTTGCCTTACAATATAAAGCGCCTTGGGGCAACTGTTTGTTGTGATTTGGCGCTATATAAAAAAATTGATTGATTGATTGATTGATTAGTGAAAATACCCTGGATTTGGTTGTCTCACATGGTATTGCTGTCACGAATACTGGACATCATGCTTCTTACATCGGTGGTCTCTGATCACTCACTTATTAAGTTTACAGTTTCCCTGCTGTGTTTAGTGGAACAACAACCTTATTTATCACTGCAGCGATGCATCAACTAAGACTGAACTTGAAGCTAGACTGCCTGATGTCTTAGCTTCACATATGGCAAATACCCAATCAGTAGACAGTCTTGTGGATAGTTTACACTCAGTGCTCAAAACTACACTCGACATGATTGCGCCACTTGTGTTAAAACCACGATCCCCCAAAACAGTCACCTTGGTTCAGTGATTACCTGCGTGACCTCAAACATAAGGCTAGAGGTCTAGAACGGAAATGGCATAGTTCAAAATTAGAAGTATTCCACCTTGCATGACGTGATGCTATCTTAGACAGTGATGCCATTTAATTACTGATGCCGTTACTAAGTAACGCGTTACTCTAATCTAACCACTTTTTTTTTAGTAACGAATAATCTAACACGTTAATCTTTCCAAATCAGTAATCAGATTAAAGTTACTTCTCCAAGTCACTGTGCGTTACTATTATTTTTGCATTGTGGGTTGATAGCAGCATTAAACTTGGTCCGTGGGCAGGGAGTCGGGGTTCAACTGAACTGCCCACTTTAAGCGAGCTGTGAGCTATTCATCCACGGTTTTCTGCAGCAGCTACGACTCATCCTCACCTCTTAAAAGCGCAGTGACAACAGCACACCTGCACTGAGCTTTACAAAGCTTTTTTTTATGATTTTTTCTCCTTTATTTAGAAATCTGAGCTGAGCCGCTCCGTATCTGCTCACAAAAAACAGCTGATCCTCCGTGATGCGTCAACAACTAACACTATTTTACACTCAGATGCACCTAAACTCTCTTTCTGAGGACCACATATTGTGAAAACGCACCATTCTTTGTGCTCAAACGCCAAAGCAGGGGCAAATCCAGATGGAATGGAGGCGTGGGGCAGGGATGTGCCCCCCCCCACAACATTAACGGTCCAGTTTTGAAGCCTTTTTTTACTACAACTACTAATACTACTTATAATAATAATTTTGACAAGTAAAATGTTTAGAGAGAATTTAAATGTTAGAAAAATGTTATAAAGAATTTAATAGTTACATTTATTAACAATGTAGGTTAGAAATTGCAAGTTTTACTGTTACAGTGCTGTCAACAGTTAAATATGAGGTCAAGAAAGAGGTCTTTATTTTACTTTTCATAAAACAAGTATTTATTGTCATTGAAGTCAAGAAAGGGTGACTATAAAGTGAGTTTTGGATAAACAAGTATCATTGTCATGTTGAGGTGGCAGAGGGTTGTTGTTGGCAGCAGGGGAAAGTAACTAAAAAAGTAACTAGTAATCTAACTTAGTTACTTTTACAACTGAGTAATCAGTAAAGTAACTAAGTTACTTTTTCAAGGAGTAATTAGTAATCAGTAATTGGATTACTTTTCAAAGTAACTGTGGCAACACTGATCTTAGACTATAAACATGCATTATTGGCTACAAAGTGAACTTACTACTCTGATTTGATCAACAAAAACAAACATAACTCAAAGTTCTTCTTCGACACGGTGGCAACACCTATACATGGACAACCACCTGTAGTTCGCTCTCCTTTAACAGCACAAGATTTCCTGGATTACTTTGAGAAGAAAATAAAAGACATCAGGTTAAACATATCCCAGCATGCCTTAATCCAGCCACTACACCCTGCTATTGAGGTGGGCGCCACTACTGAGGTATTACCTAGATTTACAGAATTTGATAGTATCTCACTTGGCATGCTGAGGAAACTCGTAACGTCTACAAAAAGCACAACTTGTTTATTTAATCCTATACCAACAAAACTGTTTAAGGACCTGTGGTCCACTCTTGGGCCGACTGTGCTGGAAATTATTAATCTCTCATTAACTTCTGGATCTGTTCCTAAATGTTTCAAATCTGCAGTGATTAAACCATTACTTAAGAACCTAATCTTGACCCTAGTGTATTGAAAAACTATCGGCCTGATATCAAATCTATCATTTTTCTCTAAATTCTGGAAAAAGTGGTTTCACGGCAGCTCGTGGACTATCATACTGAGAATATGTCTTCCGGTGGCGCTGCCCTGCATGTGACCCAGACTTGTGTGCTGTTGCTGCTTTCTGTCTACATTTAAAACTGTCTGTTTTAAATTTTGCTGTGGTTTTGGATGCATTAATTTCCTTGTGTTTATTGCACATAAGGATGGCATTATTTGTGAAAGCACTTCTTTGGCGCTATCCCTCTAGACTTGAGGACATGCCAAACTTTTCTACACACGGAAGGTGAGTTTCCGCTCTCCTACAGTGAGGAAAATAAGTATTTAAACACCCTGCAGTTTTGCAAGTTCTCCCACTTAGAAATCATGGAGGGGTGTGACATTTCATCTTAGGTGCATGTCCACTGTGAGAGACATAATCTAAAAAAAAAAAAAATCCAGAAATCACAATGTATGATTTTTTAATAATTTATTTATATGTTACTGCTGCAAATAAGTATTTGAACACCTGTGAAAATCAATGTTAATATTTGGTACAGTAGCCTTTGTTTGCAGTTCCAGAGGTCAAACGTTTCCTGTAGTTCTTGACCAGGTTTTCACACACTGCAGCAGGGATTTTGGTCCACTCCTCCATACAGATCTTCTCCAGATCTTTCAGGTTTGGAGTTTCAGCTCCCTCCAAAGATTTTCTATTGAGTTCAGGTCTGGAGACTGGCCAGGCCACTCCAGGACCTTGAAATGCTTCTTACGGAGCCCCTCCTTAGTTGCCCTGGATGTGTGTTTGGGGTCATTGTCATGCTGAAGACCCAGCCATGACCCATCTTCAATGCTCTTACTGAGGGAAAGAGGAGGTTTGCCAAAATCTCACAATACATGACCCCATCCATCCTCCCTTCAATACAGTGCAGTTGTCCTGTCCCCTTTGCAGAAGAGCACCCCCAGAGTATGATGTTTCCACCCCCATGCTTCACGGTTGGGATGGTTTTCTTGGGGTTGTTCTCATCCTCTAAACATGGTAAGTGGAGTTGATTCCAAAAAGCTCTATTCTGGTCTCATCTGACCACATGACCTTCTCCCATGCCTCCTCTGGATCATCCAGATGGTCAGTGGTGAACTTCAAACAGGCCTGGACATGTGCTGGCTTGAGCAGGGGGACCTTGCTGCGCTGCAGGATTTTAAACCATGACAGCATCATGTGTTACTAATGTAATCTTTGTGACTGTGGTCCCAGCTCTCTTCAGGTCATTGACCAGGTCCTCCTGTGTAGTTCTGAGCTTTCTCAGAATCATCCTTACTCCACAAAGTCAGATCTTGCATGGAATCCCAGACCGAGGGAGATGACAGTCATCTTGTGTTTCTTCCACTTTCTAATAAATAATCATAACAGTTGTTGTCTTCTACCAAGCTGCTTGCCTGTTGTCCTGTAGTCCATCCCAGCCTTGTGCAGGTCTACAGTTTTGTCCCTGGTGTCCTTAGACAGGTCTTTGGTCTTGGCTATGGTGGACAGGTTGGAGTGTGATTGATTGAGTGTGTGAACAGGTGTCTTTTATGCAGGTAACAAGTTCAAACAGGTGCAATTAATACAGGTAAAGAGTGCAGAATAAGAGGGCTTCTTAAAGAAACATTAACAGGTCTGTGAGAGAGAATTCTTGCTGGTTGGTAGATGTTCAAATACTTATTTGCAGCAGTAACATACAAATAAATTATTTTAAAAAAATCATACATTGTGATTTCTGGATTTTTTATTTTTTTTAGATTATGTCTCTCACAGTGGACATGAACCTAAGATGAAAATTTCAGACCCCTGCTGGTTTTTACGGAGACTTGGCTACATGCGGATATACCGACTTCTTTTATTGAACTGGAAGGCTTCTCTGTTATTCACGTGGATCGGAGCGAAATGTCAGGGAAGAGCCGCGGAGGGGGAATCTGTGCATACGTCAGCGACAGCTGGTGCAGGAATTACATCGTGAGGGAGACTGTGTGCAACACTGATGTTGAGCTGCTGTGTCTCTCCCTGAGACCTTTTTATCTTCCTCGAGAGTTTGGAAATGTCTTAATCTGTATTATTTATGTCCCTCCTAGCGGTAACGCGACCCAGGCAGCAGCTCAAATTGCTGACTGTGTTCATCATCAGCTGCACCGTACACCTGGGGCCCCCGTTTTTGTTCTTGGAGATTTTAATCACTGCAAACTGGAAATGTCTCTTCCCAACTTTGAACAGGATGTTAAATGTGCCACTCGAGATAATAAGGTTTTAGACAAATGCTATGGAAACATTAAAATGTGTATAGTTCTAGAATGAATCCTCCACTGTCACATTCTGATCATAATACGGTCCATTTAATTCCTACATACAAGTGTTTAAGAGAAGGCAACCTCAAACAAAGACTGTGTCTATATGGACACAGGATTATGTGGAGACACTTGACGGTTCATTCCTCTGCACAAACGGGAATATTTTTCATGATCTGGATATAAATGAGGCCACAGAAACAATAACAGACTATATTAAGTTTTGTGTTGACTGTGTGGTTCCCAAAAAGAACATTATTGTCAATCTCAATAACAAACCTTATATTACTAGAGAAGTAAAGGACTGTATTAATCATAAAAAGATCGCTTTCAAAAAACATGATAGAGCTGGGTTAAAAACAGTTCAAAAAGAACTTAATCAATTGTTGTGGGAGGCAAGAAGGAAGCACAGGAACATCATAGATCAAAATTTTAGTTCTATGGACTTGAGAAGGCTTTGGGATTCTATGAAAGCTGCAGTTAACATGACTACAGCGAGAAAAAGCTTAGCAACTCATGATGAACTGGAGAAAGCTAATGAACTTAATGATTTTTTACTCAGGTTTGAAACTCAGGATTTTTCATTGGAATGTGATCATGTGTTACAGTCTATTCTTGTTACTGAGGTTGTGTTGGTAGTTGACCCCAATAAAATTAAGTTACTATTTAGTAGGTTTGTAAGGGTAAATCCACAGGCCCTGATGGCATTTCTCCTTTTCTTTTGGGGACCTCCGCAGAAGAGCTCAATCCAGCTTGGTGCCCAGTTTTTCAACAGTCTGTAGACACATGCACGCACGCACACGCACACACACACACACACACACACACACACACACACACACACACACACACACACACACACACACACACAGTTCCTAACCTCTGGAAAAAAATCGACTATTATTCCTGTTCCAAAGAAACCCTCAATCCAATCCAATTTATTTATAAAGCACACTTAAACAGACTCGAGTCTCCAAAGTGCTGCACAGCAAAAGCATAGACACACAAAATAGTAATAATAACAACAATAACAGTAAAATAGATAAGATAAAATAATACATAAATAAATAAAACCATGATAAAACAATAAATTTTAATAAAAATAAAATAAGACAAGGACCGTACAACTCATGCAGTGTTAAAAGCCAAAGAATAAAAGTGGGCCTTAAGACGGGACTTAAAACACTCCATAGTGGGAGCAGATCGGACATGTAGGTGCAGAGCGTTCCAGAGTCTGGGACCGACCACGGAGAAGGCTCTGTCCCCTCGAGTTTTAAGTCTCGTCCTAGGCACCATTAGCTGGGACTGGCCCTCGGACCTCAGAGCTCGTGCTGGAGTGTAAACCTGGAGGCAGTTGATGATATATTGCGGGGCCAGTCCATTCAGAGTTTTAAAAACAAACAAAAGTATCTTAAAATCAATTCTGAAACGTACAGGGAGCCAGTGCAGAGAAGCCAAAATTGGAGTAATATGCTCACGCTTTCTGGCCCCTGTTAAAAGTCAAGCCGCTGAATTCTGGACTAACTGCAGTCGGGAAAGTGCGTTATGGCTAATTCCGGAATAAAGTGCATTGCAGTAGTCTAAACGAGAAGAAATAAAAGCGTGCATGACTTGTTCAAACAAATTAAAAGGGATAAAAGGTTTAACTTTTAATAAAAGACAAAAGTGAAAAAAACTCGATTTTAAAACCACGTTAACCTGTTTATCAAGTTTAAGATCGCTGTCTATGGTGACACCAAGGCTGGTGACTTTGGGACACACAAAACTTTGGAGAGGTCCCAAGTTAAAGCGGGAATTGCCAAACAGAATTATTTCAGTTTTTCACTCGTTAAGTTTTAAATAATTCTGTGCTAACCAAGCCTTGACATCACTGAGACAGTCGAGAAGGAGTGTCAGGGGGCAGTGGTTATTTTTGAGAATCGGAAATTAATAAATTTGGCAGTCATCAGCATAAAAATGGTATGACATGCCATGTTTTCTAAATATCTCCCTGAGTGGGAGGAGATACAGAGCAAAAAGAATTGGGCCTAAGATAGAACCCTGGGGGACACCGCACTGCAGGGGAGCAGAAGAGGAGCAGGAGTCCCCCAGCCTCACAGAGAAGGACCTCCCACTCCAGTAAGACTCAAACCACTTCAAAGCAATCCTCCTGACACCCACACAGGTTTCCAAGCGAGTTGCATGGTCCAGTGTGTCAAAAGCAGCAGTCAGGTCTAAAAGCACTAAAATAGCAGAGCTTCCCGCATCAGCTATTAAAAACAGGTCATTAAAAACCTTAAGAAGTGCAGACTCTATACTGTGAAATGTTTTGTAACCCGACTGAAACGGGTCTAAAATGCCATGTGCATCTAAAAACGGCTGAAATTGAGTAAGCACGCATTTCTCCAAGATCTCGGAAACCAAAGGAAGCTTAAAAATGGGCCGATAATTTGCTAAAGTCACAGGGTCAAGGCCAGGCTTCTTAATCAGAAGCTCAACAACAGCATTTTTACAAAAAATGGGGACAGTGCTAGAGACCAGACTACTGTTTATTACCTCGCTCACAAAGGTGCCAATGGTGCCCCAGACCTCTTTAAAAAAAGCAAGGAGGAACTGGGTCTGTAGGACTAGTAGAGGCTTTGAGTTTACTTACAATCCCAGTAAGAACAGCAAGTGGCACAGGCTCAAACTGGCTAAATGCTGCCGTACATGCATTAGCCCCTGGACCACAAGGTGAAGAGGGCGAGATATTGGTCCTTATCGCAGCAACCTTATCATTAAAAAAGGAGAGAAATCTCTCACAGGTTTCAATGGTTATTTCCAGTACAGTGGAAGGATTAAAAATAGAGTTCACAGTTTTAAAAAGAACACGGGGTTTGTTAACACTGTTGGCGATTAAGTCAGATAAATATTTTGTTTTCTCTGCTTTAACCACACATTGATAGTTCCTCCACCTATCTTTAAGAACCTGGTAAAAAACCTCCAGGTGGTTCTTTTTCCACCTCTGCTCTGCCCTCCGACACTCACGCCGAGCTGCATGCGTAGTGTCATTTAGCCAGGGCTCCTGCCTGGACTTTGGGTGCATGATTTTAAGAGGAGCTACGCTGTCCAACACATCAGAGCAGGTGGAAACAAAACAGTTCATCAGGTGCTCCGTGTTCCTGTTTATAGATGGACAAGGGTTTAAAAGACTACACGCTGCAGCGGTAAAGAGAGAGCTAAAATCAGCCGCTGTGCTAGCCTTAAAAGCACGGCTATGACGCACAGCTGGCAGCTGCTCTCCAAAAGTTAAAAACACGTCAAACATGACAGGGCAATGGTCAGAGAACACAGCATGCTCAACAATAACATGGCCAACCGAAAAGCCATGCGACAGCACCAGGTCCAATGTGTGTCCGTGTATCTGCGCTGAGCCAGTGACATGTTGTGTTAGATTAAAAACTTCACATAAGTCAAAAAGTCTCTGGCCATCGGCACGGACTGACAACATACATGCATATTAAAATCTCCGACAATTAAAATCCTGTCATAACGTGTACAGATAAAAACCATCAGATCATAAAAATCCTTGATGAAATCCATGTTGTGTCTCGGTGGTCTGTAAATGACAGCGCACAACACTTGATCAGTCTGTCGCCCTCTTCGCTTGAAACAGGTCAGTTCAAACGAGGCAAAAGACCACTCCGTAACAACTTTGTGCTGAATGCCAACCCGTAGAACAGTAGCTATTCCTCCGCCATGACCAGAGGCTCTTGGTGTGTTAATAAAAGTACAGTCAGGAGGTAATAACTCCGAGAAAGCGGTGGACTCACCAACGTTGATCCACGTCTCAGTTAAAAACAGTACATCCAGTGATCGTGATGTGAAGAAGTCTCGAAGAATGAAGGTTTTATTCCCTACGGACCTTGCATTCACGAGCGCGCACCTCGTAGCAGCCGCTGTCGTGTTAGCCGCATGAGCTACCCGGCCCAGCGGCCTAAGGTTACTTGGGGACACACCACCAGAGCCCGAATGAAGAGAACAACGAGGGCGCAGCGCGCAGAGATCCTCCCGCTGTCCAATGATGGGCACCACCCAAGCGCTGACTGGAACAACAGCGTGCCATGAGACATAACGGCGAAAACAGTCTCTAAGGTCCAGTGGAATAGAAGAAGCCCGCACCGTACTTGGAGAAAGAGCCAGGAAGGTTTTTAGCCTCACTAGCCGGCCGGCTCGCACTCCCCGGCGTTTACGCTTCCTGGGCAGAGGAGCGTTCACCCAGATGAGCTGCTCTGGGAGATCAGCCAGGTAAAAAGAATTTGAATTTTTTGCTTCATAGATCACACATGAATACACCGTGTCCTTGATTTTAAGTAATTCCTGGCGATTATACACCAATAGCGAATGAACAGTCCCTGTGACAGACATAAAAATCAATAAAAAATAAACAAACGTAGGCCGAGCCAAGCGTCGTCACAGACACTCCGGCGCCATCTTCAAACCCTGTCCAAATGAGAGTAATGATTATAGACCAGTTGCGTTAACTTCTGTGGTAGTTAAATGTTTGGAGAAATATATTATTTCTATATTGAAAGCCGATGTCGGCTCTAAATTGGATCCACTGCAGTTTGCTTACAGACATGGACGAGGTGCAGATGATGCAATTAATTGTATCACCCATTTGACCCTAAAGCATCTGGAGGACCCCAAGGCTTACGCACGTCTTTTATTTGTTGATTTTAGCTCTGCTTGTAATACCTTGCAGCCTCATCTGTTGTTAAGTAAATTATCTCAGATGACTGTAGACCCGAAGTTTTCTGATGACACTGCCGTCCTCAGCCTCTTGCACAAGGACAAAGATCCCTCATCTTATTTTTCTGAGGGTTAGGGTCTTTTGTTCAGTGGTGTGATGCCAATCACTTGGTTATAAATGTAAATAAAAGGCAGGAGATGGTTCTAGATCCTCGGTCTATTGCGGACCAGACTCCAGTTGTAGTTCATGATCAAAAAATCCACCAGGTAAGCTCTTATAGATATCCAGGTGTTCACTTAGATAGTCTATTTAGCTGGGGAACCCATACTGATCATTTGTGTGCATGTTTACAGCAAAGTCTGTATTTTTTACGTCGACTTAGGGTGTTTGGTGTTGACAAGTTATGCTTTTATTTTATCGGGCGGTGTTGGAGAGCATCATTAGATACGGGATGGCAGCATGGGATGGAAACATATCAGTTCAGCTAAAATCAAAGCTTTCTCATTTGGTGCAGACTGCTATGAAGGTTATGGGGAGGACCGGAACCCTTCCTCTTCAGCCCATCAATGAGCAGTCTGTTTATAGGCAAGCACAGAATATACTGTGTGATCCATCCCACATCCTCCATCAGGAGTATGAACTTTAACTATCTGGGAGACGATACAGAGTCCCCAAGTGCAAACTGAACACATACAAGAACTCTTTTGTTCCAACCTCAGTCAGACTCCTGAATGCTGCAGGGGTTGTCCGGGAGCAGCGTTAAGGGCTTTGTGCACGGATGTGTATGTATTTGTGAATATGTGTGTGTTATATGTAGACATGTGTATGTATATATATGTATATGGGTGTGTGTGTGGGTACAAAAGTAAGGTGTGTGTTTTAACTTATCTGTTTTAATCTGGTTTTTACTGTCTTATGATGCTGTTTTAATGGTATATTATATTATGGGAAATGTGCAACATGCTGATGAATGTTCCATAGGCATGTAAGCAGTGTACTGCTTGTTGCTATATTTATCGATTTTGAGACAGGAATGTTTGCAAAGCACTTGAAGTCCAAGACAAATTTCCCTTTGGGGACAATAAAGTATATTGTATCGTATCGTAATAATCTCTTTGAGCCACTGCAGTCTGCTTTTAGAAAATATCTTTCCACAGAGACGGCTCTCACTAAAGTGGTGAATGATCTTCTGCTTACGATGGATTCAGACACCACTACAGTTCTGGTGCTGTTAGATCTCAGTGCTGCGTTTGATACTGTGGATCATCATATTCTACTTGATAGGCTGGAAAATCATTTTGGGATTACTGGGAGTGCCCTTGCATGGCTGACGTCATACTTGACCAGTCGTTCTCACTGTGTTTTGTACAATAACACTACCTCTAACCTTAGTGACATGAAATTTGGGGTTCCACAGAGGTCCGTCTTAGGCCCCCTGCTTTTCCCCCTTTATATAGCACCCCTTGGGCACATATTGCGGCGTTTTGGGATTACCTTTCACTGCTATGCAGATAATACTCAGTTATACATGCTGAGAACTGCTGGTAATCTCAACCACATAAAACTCTTAGAACAAGGGTGCCCAAAATTCTCTGAACTGAGATCTACTTTTAAAGTTGACAGTGTATCAAGATCTACCGAGCCATATGGAACACCACAGCGTAGCTGCAATATATTGTGCACCAACATAATAACACAATTTTCTGGCAGGTTTTAACAATAATAATGCATCATTGAAGTAAATGTACATGGTGGAAAAGAATAAGCACAAGTAGGCCTCAGACTGTCCTCAAGTTGGAAAAGTTGTTCCCTACCTTAGTGGGACTTCTGGCCCCGAGAGGAGGAAGCTGGTCTCTCATAGTCCATACAATAGGAGCTGAGTGCAGCTGTAATCAGGCACTCAGACTCTCTGTGTCTGCATTAGACTCCAGATTTGGACGTCAATGTCAGGTGTTGCTCTGGATTTGAGCTCCATGTCAGTTTTCAGTGGGAGGATCCAGGTTGAAGAGTGACGCCACTTTGGACGATATACAGTCCACATCTATATTTTCCCCAAATGGAAAACAAAGAAAACTAAAAGGCTCTTTGGAGGCAAAGTCAGTGAAGCACCTGTCAAATTCTGACAAGATGCTCTGCACGTGATCATCATAACGTGAACTCTTAGGATCCATGTTCTTTGTCCTGGTGCTTAAGTTCTGTGTCCACGTGTGGAAGTTCTGCAGGTCACACTGTTGCATAAAAACTGTGCACGTTCAGCATGGTTTGAACGTTTCCGAAATTCTTTAATTTTAGACAGAAGGCGCAGGAGACCTGAAAAAAAAACAGCTTGTGTGCTGTGGCAGCTGCTGTTATCAATTGTATTACGTTACTAAGGCTGGGCAGACAATGTACCTCAGCTAACACGGAACGTCCTTGCAACATTGCTGGGAGGTTACATTTTCGTTGCACAATTGGGAACGTTCTGTCCACCTCCTGGCAACTTCCATCAGGAACGTTTACTTGTTACAGTTTTTGGACGTTTCTTTGGAACGTTGTACTTACGTTGAGGGGATGTTCTATTAACTACATAATTCACCAGCCTTATCAATCTATATATTGATTGATAAGGCTGGTGAATTGGTATTGTTGTAAATTTAAATAAAGTGATTCCTGGATTTTCTTTCTTAACACTTATATTTTATAACTTACTTAATTTTCATTCTCAGGGATACTTTAGTAGGTCTACTGTCCCGATGATAGTCTAGTCCGGATTGACCGGTCGATCGCATGGGGGGGGGGGACTCCCGCGGTTCATTCTATCTGCGCATGCGCAGGGTCAAGAGGTCATGAGGAGCTACAGTGGAGAGTGACGCGAGCGTATAATGGCGGAGGAAAAAGATCCCAAATTTATCATTTTCATCCAGAGTGGGAGAAAGATTATTTTTTCGTTTATTCAAATGGCAAATCCATCTGCCTTATCTGCAATGCAAACGTGGCATTACCTAAGAAAGGGAATTTGGAGCGGCATTTTAATACGATCCACAAGAGCTACGATGCTAGCTTCCCGGCTAAAAGCCGGCTTGCAGCACAACATGCCGTTTTCCCCCGGACAAATACCACCAGTAAGGCTGCAACCACAGCTTCTTATCGTGCCAGCCGTGTTCTGGCAAAAAGAAAGAAATCATTCAAGGATGGTGAAATTGTGAAAGAAGCTTTCATGGAAGCTGCAGATGTGCTCTTTGCCGATTTTAAAAATCAGAAGGAGATCGTGTCTGCAGGATGTGCAGCTCTCAAGAAAGTCTGTTGCACGACGATGCGAGTTAATGGTGGAGGATATTGATCGGCAACTGAGGAATGATATTGAGGTATGTGAGTGTTTTTCTCTGCAATTCGATGAATCCACTGATACTGTGGACGTGGCTCAGCTATGTGTTTTTATTAGAATGTTTTTTGACAACATGAATGTAAAAGAAGAACTGCTGAGCATTTTACCTTTGAAAGGCCACACGAGAGGCACAGATATGTTTCAGGTTTTTATGGAATTTGTTAATAAGAGCCAGCTGCCCCTCTACAAACTCATTTCTATAACCGAGCTGCCAGCTCGATGCCATCTTAATAATGTATTTATACAAACAACCATGTCATCAAATTTCATTGCATGAGAGGCCTATTAACTGATGGAGTAGTTCTGTTGTGTTTATATACATGTTCCTGCTTTCAGCAGCATTGTAGCTGTTTCATGTAAACTAATCTTGAAGCAACTTTGTAACAGATGGTATGCAGCAACGACTCAACAGACTGGAGTCAAAGGTGGACCGCATACTACAACTACTGTGAGGAATCAGGCTGCATTGGAGATTGTTGTGTGGGCCACTGAAGAGGAGGTACTGCTGGCCCACCACTAACCCTAACCACCACCAGAGGGCGCCCTGCCTGAAGTGCGGGCTTCAGGCACGAGAGGGCTCAGGAACAGTCGGGGTGACAGCTGTCACTCATCCACTATGACAGCTGTCACCAATCATCAACTCATCAACCACTCCATATAAGCTGGAAGACATCTCCACCCCGCTGCCAAGATATCGTTTGCCTTTGGACGTATATTCTCAGCCGTATTCAGTAGGTGCTACTGTTACTGGTTTATTGTGTTCCCGTTTTGGAGGTGGAGGTGTCTTACCCACCATTAAGGAACTGTCGCTACTTATATTTGCTGGGTGTACACACACCCACACATAACTGTTTCTGCTTCCTGCCAGCAGTACCAGATCCGACAGCCGGAGACGGTGGCCACCTGGGGACTCGGAACTTGGCGGCTCCAGTATTCTCAGGGTTCGGTGGCAGTGGAAATCGTGTGGGATCCGGCTCTTCTCTGGATGGACGTCTTCTATCCTCGAGCCTGCCCACACGTCATCTTAGTACATTTGACTCTGTCCAAATTCTGTATTTGTCTGTATTTCGTTGTGCACGCTTCACAACAGTAAAGTGTTGTATTTTTGGCTCATCTATTGTCCGTTCATTTGCGCCCCTTGTTGTGGGTCCGTGTCACGACACTTTCCCAACAGGATATCTCGGCCAACGTCATGGATCCCGAGGGGCGTCAACCATCTGTTGGACAGCCAATGGAAGAGCAGGATGCACAGGCGTCTGCAGGAGGCGTGATCGGTGAGTTGCAGCAAATCCTCTCCGCCTTTACTGCTCGGTTGGATTTAATGACCAAGCACAATGTCATCCTCAACCGCAGGATGGAGGCTCTCGCCGCGCAGGTGGAAGCGCATGCTCAGGGCGCTGCTGCAGCACCTCCCCCTGCTGACCGGAGGCCTGAAACAGACATTCCGCTGGTCGTTCAACCTGCTGCCGTTGTTAGGGAAACGAGCAGGACCAAAATAAGATCAGATCAGAGAAAAAGGAGGCTGGTCCGTGGGGAGTGTTTTCTCTGCAGCTCAACTGAGCACACGCAGAAAAACTACCCAAACGGTCAAAAAGGCAGCACGCGTCCTTAGAGACTGGGCTAAGGGTGGGTCATAATACTCACGCGGGGAAACCCCGACGATCTGCACGCATCCCAGTTACGATCCTGAGTGGGGATCTAACCCTTCACACCCCAACACTGGTGGACACGGGGTCAGAGGGGAATCTGCTGGATAGCAGATGGGCAAAGGAGGTTGGGCTCCCTCTAGTGGCCTTACCGTCACCATTGTCGGTACGGGCACTAGATGGCACCCTTCTTCCACTAATCACACATCAGACACAGCCAGTGACAATGGTTGTGTCTGGAAATCACAGGGAGGAGATTGTGTTTTATGTAACACCTTCTACCTCCCGAGTGATTTTGGGTTTTCCATGGGTGCTACAACACAATCCCCGGATTGATTGGCCGTCTGGGGTTGTGACGCAGAGGAGCGAAACCTGCCACCGGGAGTGTTTAGAATCCTCGGTTCCACCCAGTGTGACGGCTGAGGAGGAGGTTTTAGTCCCCCCCAATCTGGCGGCGGTGCCAGCCGAGTACCATGACCTTGCTGACGTCTTCAGCAAGGATCTGGCACTCACGCTGCCCCCGCACCGTCCGTACGATTGTGCCATTGATTTGATACCGGGCGCTGAGTACCCGTCCAGCAGGCTGTACAACCTCTCACGTCCGGAACGCGAATCAATGGAGACCTACATCCGGGACTCGTTAGCTGCCGGGTTGATCCGGAACTCCACCTCCCAGATGGGTGCTGGTTTCTTTTTTGTGGGCAAGAAGGACGGCGAACTCCATCCATTGATTACAGAGGGCTGAATGAGATCACAGTTCGCAACCGATACCCGTTACCTCTGTTGGATTCAGTGTTCACGCCCTTGCATGGAGCCCAAATTTTCACAAAATTGGATCTTAGGAATGCTTATCACCTGCTTCGGATCTGGGAGGGAGACGAGTGGAAGACGGCATTTAACACCCCGTTAGGTCACTTTGAGTACCTGGTCATGCCGTTCGGCCTCACCAATGCGCCTGCGACGTTCCAAGCATTGGTTAATGACGTCTTGCGGGACTTCCTGCATCGGTTTGTCTTCGTATATCTGGACGATATACTCATCTTTTCTCCGGATCCTGAGACCCATGTCAAGCATGTACATCAGGTCCTGCAGCGGTTGTTGGAGAACCGGCTGTTTGTGAAGGGCGAGAAGTGTGAGTTCCACCGCACTTCTTTGTCCTTCCTGGGGTTCATCATCTCCTCCAACTCCGTCGCCCCTGATCTGGCCAAGGTTGCTGCGGTGAGAGACTGGCCCCAACCCACGAGCCGTAGGAAGCTGCAACAGTTCCTCGGCTTTGCAAATTACTACAGGAGGTTCATTAAGGGCTACAGTCAGGTAGTTAGTCCCCTGACAGCCCTGACCTCCCCAAAAGTCCCCTTCACCTGGTCGGATCGGTGCGAAGCCGCGTTTAGGGAGTTGAAACGCCGGTTTTCGACTGCACCAGTTCTGGTGCAGCCCGATCCTAGCCGCCAGTTTGTGGTAGAAGTGGATGCCTCGGACTCAGGGATAGGAGCCGTGCTGTCCCAGAGCGGGGAGTTCGATCAGATTCTCCATCCTTGTGCCTATTTCTCACGCAGGTTGACCCCAGCTGAGCGGAACTATGACGTGGGCAATCGGGAACTCCTCGCGGTGAAGGAGGCTCTTGAGGAGTGGAGACATCTGTTGGAGGGAGCCACGGTACCATTTACGGTTTTCATGGACCACCGGAACCTGGAGTATATCAGGACTGCCAAGCGGCTGAACCCCAGGCAAGCCCGCTGGTCATTGTTCTTCGGGCGTTTTGACTTCCGGATCACCTACCGCCCCGGGACCAAGAACCAAAGATCGGATGCTCTGTCCCGGGTTCACGAAGTCGAAGTCAAAACCGAGCTGTCGGATCTGCCGGAATCCATACTACCTGAGTCCACTATCATGGCCACCCTCACCTGGCACGTGGAGAAGACCGTCCGGGAGGCCCTGGCACGGAACCCGGACCCGGGTAAAGGACCGAAGAACCGCCTCTACGTCCCACCAGAAGCCAGAGCTGCCGTCCTGGACTTCTGTGACGGTGCCAAACTCTCCTGCCATCCGTGGGTGCAAAGGACTGTGGCAGTGGTCCGGCAGCGCTTCTGGTGGGTGTCCATGGAAGCCGACGTCCGGGACTATGTCCAGGCCTGCACCACCTGCGCCAGAGGAAAAGCCGATAACCAACGGGCACAGGGCCTCCTCCAACCGTTACCTGTGCCCCATCGCCTCTGGTCCCACATCGGCCTGGACTTCGTCACGGGCCTCCCGCCGTCCCGGGACATGACTACCATTCCTCACGATAGTGGACCAATTATCCAAGGCGGCCCACTTCGTGGCCCTCCTGAAGCTCCCTACGGCCCAGGAGACAGCAGACCTCCTGGTCCACCACGTCATGCATCTGCATGGGATACCAGTGGATATCGTCTCGGATCGAGGTCCCCAGTTCTCCTCTCAAGTCTGGAGGAGTTTCTGCAGGGAACTGGGGGCCACCGTGAGCCTCTCGTCTGGGTATCACCCGCAGACCAATGGACAGGCAGAACGGGCCAACCAGGAATTGGCGCAAGCCCTGCGCTGTGTGACGTCTGCGCACCCGACGGCCTGGTGTGAACATCTGGCCTGGATCGAGTACACGCATAACAGCCAGGTGTCCTCTGCCACCGGCCTCTCGCCGTTTAAGGTATGTCTGGGGTACAGGTCCCCATTGTTTCCTGTGGTGGAGGGAGAGGTCGGTGTGCCCTCGGTCCAGGCCCACCTGCGGAGCTGCCGTCGGGTGTGGCGCACTGCCCGTTCTGCCTTGTTGAAGGCCCGGACGAGGGCTAAGGCCCATGCAGACCATCGGCGTTCCCCGGCCCCTGCATACCAGTCTGGGCAGGAGGTGTGGCTTTCTACGAAGGACATCCCCCTCCAAGTGGACTCTCCCAAACTCAAGGACTGGTATATCGGTCCATTCAAGATCCTCAAAGTCCTCAGTCCGGCCGCAGTGAAGCTGGGAGCTGGAGCTTCACTGCGGGTCCACCCGGTTTTTCATGTTTCCCGGATCAAGCCATACCACACCTCACCCCTCTGTGCTCCCGGACCTGCGCCGCCTCCTGCCCGGATCATCGACGGGGAGCCGGCTTGGACTGTGCGTCGGCTCCTGGACGTCCGCCGGAAGGGCCGGGGCTTCCAGTACTTGGTGGACTGGGAGGGTTATGGACCCGAAGAACGCTCCTGAGTGAAGAGGAGCTTCATCTTGAATCCGGCCCTCCTGGCCGATTTCTACCGGCGACACCCGGACAAGCCTGGTCGGGCGCCTCCTGGCGGGGGGGGGGGGTCCTGTTGTGTGGGCTGCTGAAGAGGAGGAGGAGGTACTGCTGGCCCATCACCACCAGAGGGCGCCCTGCCTGAAGTGCGGGCATCAGGCACGAGAGGGCACTGCCGCCTCTCAGGAACAGCCGGGTGACAGCTGTCACTCATCCACTATAACAGCTGTCACCAATCATCAACTCATCAACCTCTCCATATAAGCTGGAAGACATCACCCCGCTACCGAGATATTTGCCTTTGGAGGTATATTCTCAGCCGTATTGAGTAGGTGCTACTGTTACTGGTTTATTGTGTTCCTGTTCCTAGGCCAATCTCCAACCTTCCTTTTCTCTCAAAGATTCTTGAGAGGGTAGTTGTAAAACAGCTAACTGATCACCTGCAGAGGAATGGTCTATTTGAAGAGTTTCAGTCAGGTTTTAGAATTCATCATAGTACAGAAACAGCATTAGTGAAGGTTACAAATGATCTTCTTATGGCTTCGGACAGTGGACTTATCGCTGTGCTTGTTTTGTTGGACCTCAGTGCTGCTTTTGATACTGTTGACCATAAAATTTTATTACAGAGATTAGAGCATGTCATAGGTATTAAAGGCACTGCGCTGCGGTGGTTTGAATCATATTTGTCTACTAGATTACAGTTTGTTCATGTAAATGGGGAATCTTCTTCACAGACTAAAGTTAATTATGGAGTTCCACAAGGTTCTGTGCTAGGACCAATTTTATTCACTTTATACATGCTTCCCTTAGGCAGTATTATTAGACGGTATTGCTTAAATTTTCATTGTTATGCAGATGATACCCAGCTTTATCTATCCATGAAGCCAGAGGACACACACCAATTAGCTAAACTGCAGGATTGTCTTACAGACATAAAGACATGGATGACCTCTAATTTCCTGCTTTTAAACTCAGATAAAACTGAAGTTATTGTACTTGGCCCCACAAATCTTAGAAGCATGGTGTCTAACCAGATCGTTACTCTGGATGGCATTTCCCTGATCTCTAGTAATACTGTGAGAAATCTTGGAGTCATTTTTGATCAGGATATGTCATTCAAAGCGCATATTAAACAAATATGTAGGACTGCCTTTTTGCATTTACGCAATATCTCTAAAATCAGAAAGGTCTTGTCTCAGAGTGATGCTGAAAAACTAATTCATGCATTTATTTCCTCTAGGCTGGACTATTGTAATTCATTATTATCAGGTTGTCCTAAAAGTTCCCTAAAAAGCCTTCAGTTAATTCAAAATGCTGCAGCTAGAGTACTGACGGGGACTAGCAGGAGAGAGCATATCTCACCCGTGTTGGCCTCTCTTCATTGGCTTCCTGTTAATTCTAGAATAGAATTTAAAATTCTTCTTCTTACTTATAAGGTTTTGAATAATCAGGTCCCATCTTATCTTAGGGACCTCGTAGTACCATATTACCCCATTAGAGCGCTTCGCTCTCAGACTGCAGGCTTACTTGTAGTTCCTAGGGTTTGTAAGAGTAGAATGGGAGGCAGAGCCTTCAGCTTTCAGGCTCCTCTCCTGTGGAACCAGCTCCCAATTCAGATCAGGGAGACAGATACCCTCTCTACTTTTAAGATTAGGCTTAAAACTTTCCTTTTCGCTAAGGCTTATAGTTAGGGCTGGATCAGGTGACCCTGGACCATCCCTTGGTTATGCTGCTTTAGACGTAGACTGTGGGGGGGGGTTCCCATGATGCACTGTTTCTTTCTCTTTTTGCTCCGTATGCATCACTCTGCATTTAATCATTAGTGATCGATCTCTGCCCCCCTTCACAGCATGTCTTTTTCCTGGTTCTTTCCCTCAGCCCCAACCAGTCTCAGCAGAAGACTGCCCCCCCCTGAGCCTGGTTCTGCTGGAGGTTTCTTCCTGATAAAAGGGAGTTTTTCCTTCCCACTGTAGCCAAGTGCTTGCTCATAGGGGGTCGTTTTGACCGTTGGGGTTTTTCATAATTATTGTATGGCCTTGCCTTGCAATATAGAGCGCCTTGGGGCAACTGTTTGTTGTGATTTGGCGCTATATAAGAAAAAAGTTGATTGATTGATTGACTGACTGTTAAAAAAAATCTCTCTTTAACAGTGGAATATCCGGATAAAATGCTGAAAGTCTGTTACAGTAGCAATGTTGTGTCACAACCTCCTGAGAACGTTCTAGGTTGGTTGGTTGGCAATGATCTTGGCAACATCCCTGGAACGTTCTGGAGAGTCTACAAATGAACGTTCCTACAACGTTGTGATGCAACGTTACTGCCACTTTGATGTAACGTTCAGGCAACGTTCCATTGTTAGCTGGGACGATGTTTTCAATCGTTGGCTCCAGCTCAAACTGTGCGACAAAACCGCAGGGTTTAAAAGTTCAGAGCGCATGATTCATGTTCTCACACTGTACGGCCCGATGCTCTCAAAAACCACACATCGGAAGCTTTTTTTTTCCTTAAAAATATTATTTCATGCCCATCAGCGTGCACAGTGAGTGAAATCAGGTGGGGAGACTAAATGTATATGCGCACACAGCAGACAGCAACATGATTCACCAGAGGACGGTAAAAAAAAGAAAACAAACATTCATAACAGGTGTGTTGCTACTTACACTGTTGTATAAATAAACTAGATTTCATACGGAGTCATACAGCTGTGCTCATCTGTTGTAAATCCTGTTGTTGTCAGCTGTGTGTGTGTGCGCGCATATACGTTCAGTCTCCACCGCCTGATTCCACTCACGGTGCGCGCTGATGGGCATGAACTTTAATATGATATTAGGTTATTGCGAGGGAACACACAAAAAACATAAGACTTTACATGAGATCACTGTTTGCTCTCTCCGGTGTTTGCACACGCACAGTGCGCGACATAATCAGTGCGTAGACGCTTGTAGCTGCTTCAACAGCGCCGAACCCTCACGAGCCACGACGGCCGACCAAAATATCAAACAGGTTTGATTTTCATCCGACCATATCATTCCTGATCGGGAGGTGGACATGAGATGTTAAACGCAGCTCGTTACTCCATGTAGACGCACGATGCAGGTCGCACGATTAAGCTGAAACTCAGCTCGATCCAAAAAATTCTCGCACAAGTGAAAAATTGGCTGAAAAAGGGCCAAAACTCGCACAATGTAAACCCACCTTAAGCCAGATATATATATTTATAACACAAAACTGTCAAAAGGAGTAACAGAGATAAGTGTAAAGATGATTGAATACATCATTGGAGCAGTAAACTGATCACTCCATGTGAACGTCACGCAGAATGCTGCTGTGTTCAGGTACCGTCGGAAATTACAGGACTGTTGCCACAAGCAACAGCTGAGTTGTTTCAAACTCAGCTGTTGCTTGTGGCAGGTGTGTGGTTTTAGTTTTATTTTTGGTAAAAAAAAAAAATAAAAAAAAAATCTTTGTATCCACAAAAAAGATTAATTCTGGCCTATATAAGGTCCCTGAGCCCAGTGAAGCAGACCCCCACCCACATAAAAAAAAAAAAAAATCCAAACTGTAATTGCCGACTGTACCTGAACACAGCAGCGATCTGCGCGGTGTTCACGTGGACTGATTACTGCTCTGATATATTCAAGCGTCTTTATATTTATTACTCCTTTTGACAGTTTTGTGTTATAGATCAATATATATGGTTTAGTAACGTAATACCTTGATAACAGCAGCCACCAGACCTCTGCTGAGCCGCCGAACGTCTGTGTGCACAGATGTGTATCTCCTGAGCTGTGGACAGAATAAATGCGTCCTCAGACTCCTGGACTGAACAGAACGCTGCAGTCTTGTTCTCCACATTCATCACTCTTCATATTTATGGACCATGAATGACCATGAATCACTGAGCTGCAGAGGGGATTTAGCCGGGTTAGCATTAGAAGTTAGCGTCGTATTTCTTGTGAATCGTCTGAAATGCCGCTCCAAATTCCCTTTCTTCAGTAAAGCCACACTTACATTACAGATAAGCCAGATGGATTTGCCATGCAGATAAAAGAAAAACTAATCCAGGATGAAAATAATCATTTTTCATTTCTTATCCACCATAGAAGTAGAGCTCTTCTTCTTCTCTGGCGTTTAACGGCAGCCGGCGTCCTTATTGGTACATTGCTGCCACCTGCTGCATCAGTCTGTTATAGCAGCACTAAATCCTTTCAAATCCATCCATCCATCCATTTTCTTCCGCTTTATCCAGAGTCGGGTCACGGGGGCAGCAGCTCAAGCAAAGCCGCCCAGACCTCCCGATCCACACACACCTCCCCCAGCTCCTCTGGGGGAACCCCAAGGCGTTCTGAAGCCAGCCGAGAGATGTAGTCCCTCCAGCGTGTCCTGGGTCTTCCCCGGGGCCTCCTCCCAATGGGACATGCCCGGAACACCTCTCCAGCGAGGTGTCCAGGGGGCATCCGGAAAAGATGTCCAAGCCACCTCAACTGACTCCTTTTGACGTGGAGGAGCAGCGGCTTGAAATCCCCCAGGAGAACAATGGAGTCCCCAGTCGGAGCACTATCTAGTACCCCTCCCAGGGACTCCAGGAAGGTCGGGTACTCTGCACTGCAGATTTTTTTTTTCTTCATGCGATCAACTGGAACTCAGCCCGCGATCAGCCCGCGATCAACCCGAGATCGATCGGTTGGGCACGCTAGCCTTAGTAGATTGCCTTGCATCAGTGAGAAGCTGGATATCTAGAAACTGCCTACTTTTAAACTCTGATAAGACTGAAATGATGGTTCTTGGTCCAGTGAGACATCTGCATCAATTTGACCAGTTAACACTCAGCCTCGGCTCGTGTGTCATACATCACACTGACAAAGTGAGGAACCTTGGGGTAATTTTTGATCCTTCGTTGTCCTTTGACCTCCACATTAGAAATATTACTAGGACTGCTTTCTTCTACCTGCAAAATATAGTGAAGATTCGTCCCATCCTGTCTATGGCTGATGCTGAGACCCTGATTCATGTGTTTGTCTCTTCTAGACTGGACTACTGCAATGTTCTATTTTCTGGTTTACCGCAGTCTAGCATTAGGGGTCTCCAATTGGTTCAAAATGCTGCAGCCAGACTTTTGACACAAAGCAGAAAGTTTGACCACATTACACCCATTTTGGCGTCTCTTCACTGGCTTCCTGTCCCAGTGAGATCAGATTTTAAGGTTCTGTTACTGGCCTATAAAACTTTGCAGACTGGCACGTCCCTACCTAGCTGACCTAATTAAACCTTACGTACCGGCCCGGGCTTGTTCTCAGGGTGCAGGACTACTTTGTGTCCCTAAGGTGAATAAGAAGTCTGTGGATCACAGAGCTTTCTCTTATCGTGCCCCTGTTCTGTGGAATGATCTCCCTGCATCAATAAAACAGTCAGATTCTGTGGAGATTTTCAAGTCCAGACTTAAGACGCACTTATTTTCCCTTTCGTATGGTTAGCATACTGGCATAGTTTTGTTTTACGTTTTTTACTCTTTTAATTCATTTTATTAGTAAATGGAGCGGGCTGCGGCTTCAACTGTACATAAATTCTGGGTCTGTTAGTGAAGTTTAGGGCTAGTGGCCGACGATCACTTAGTATTTCTTCTGTTTTTCTTGTTGTTTAATGCTGACAAATTATACAGAATTTCTTGTCTTTCTGATGCCTGATTCTGTTTTTTCTCTCTGTTTGAGGTGCAGCTCCATCCAGAGATGGGTGTGGTGTCCGTTTCTGTAACCCTCCCATCTTGTGCACTGGCAACATTTCCTGTATATTCCGTTTGTAAATTGTTCTGTAATTTATGTCTGTATCATGGCCCAAGCAGAGGGTCACCCCTTTGAGTCTGGTCTGCTTGAGGTTTCTTCCTCAAATTATCAGATGGAAGTTTTCCTTACCACTGTCACCTGTATGTTAGCTCTAGGGGTTAGTAATGCGAAGCCACTTGAGGCAACTATGTTGTGATTTGGTGCTATATAAATGAAAATAAATTGAAATAAATTGAAAAATTGGAAGAAAGTTGAGGTGTAACTGACTTTAGACCACTAAGCCCCCCCCGTCCCTTCCATTAGAGAAGCCCAGAGGTGAACTGTCCCCCACAGGTCTGGTGGCCATACATCCGGCTTTAAGTCGGACAGTCCGGTTTTAAAAAGGTCTGTCCTCCTGCAGGCTCAGCCTTGAGCCAGACGCTCATTTGTCCTCCTTTTGAGATAATCACTGTTTTGCATTTCATCTAATTGTATGTAATGAAAAAGTAAATAGGTCTAAATAAAAATAAATCAAAAAACAATAAATAACAAACAGGTTACATGCAGTTACACATCCCCTTTGTACGTTTGTTCTAACAGATTATTGGATGAAAGCGGTGTCAAATAAACATCTGTTATTCTATTGGTCAATAGCTGAACGTATCCAAATTAGCCATGTGGTTAATGTGAGGTCATGCCAGGCGACATGAACACACCCAGTCCACCTGCAGCGTTAGCAAACCACTGAAATGCCAAAACGAAAGACTTCATTTAATTCTGAATGGTTGAAAGAGTCGGGATTCATCTCCAAAAGCAGAAAGGACGACTTCCACTGTGTGGTTGTGATGTGGATGTAAGCAGCAAAGGTAAAGCGGCAATCGACCCACATGCTAGCACAGACAAGCATCGAAGCAACAACTGAAGCGTGGCTGCATCTTCACTTTTGTCTTTTTTCTGTGAAGCACATCTCCCCAGGATGACAACATTTCTGTTGTAGAACTTTGTAAAGTTATTCACGCTGTCAAGCATCAGCAGTCATACAAGAGTGTTGAGTGTGGAATTAAAGTTGCCTCTTCAACAGTGGTAACCTGTGGAAAAACAAAGGCTAAAGCTTTGTGTGAAAATTCTGCCTTTGCATTTACGTGTGCACAACCAAGATGCAACTTCTGTGAAATGATGATGTCATAGCCCCACCTCTCTAACCTCAGCTTAAACCATACTATAAACCATATCACATAATCGGCATATTTGGATTGAAGTGATTCCCACTCAACAATCTCTTGTAGTTTCATCGATATATAACCCAGCGTGACTCAATGCACAACCTCAACCTGTTTTTTGTGAGAGGGTTACAGCGCCACATACAGGCCTGGCATATATACTACAGCATTTTCAGTGGTTTTCTGTGTATTTCTTGAAAAGGTGCCATGTTTACAAACAACACAGAAAAAGATTGGGTCCATTGGGTCCGTGTGACAAGGTGTTGTGAAAGTGTAGGAACACGGACCCACAACAGGGGGCGCAAATGAACGGACAATGGAGGAATCAAATAACACTGTTTTTACTGTTGTGAAAAAGGCACAACAAATACAACCGATTACAATATGGAGATTGAGTCTAATTACAACGGTGTCGTGTGGGCAGGCTCGACGATAGGAGACGTCTGTCCAAGTCGAACCGGAACCAACCCGATTTCCTCTGCCACCGAACCCCGGGAATACTGGAGCCGCCAAGTCCCGAATTCCCAGGTGGCCACTGCCTCCGCTCGTCGGATCCGGTACTGCTGGCAGGAAACAGAAACAGTCAGGTGTGGATGCGGCTGCACCCAGCAACACGGAGGGTGGAGAGTCCACCTCCACCTCTCGTCAACAACAATCAAGAAATGTAGGAAGGTGAGTACTTATCCAAACGCTGTCTGGTAGTCAGCTGTCCTACAGATAATCACAAGAACACAATTAAAGTCACACGTATGTGTAGGCTGAGTTTGTTACCTCTTTGGTAAGGCGATATCTCGGCAAATGAGGTGGAGATGCCGTCCTGCTGATATACCTCCTTATTGATTGGGATCAGCTGTCTCCAGTGATGGGTGACAGCTGTCATCCTGGCTGCTCCCGTAAGGCGGCAGCGCCCTCCGGTGCCTGGAGCCCGCACTCCAGGCAGGGCGCCCTCTAGTGGTGGTGGGCCAGCAGTACCTCCTCTTCAGCGGCCCACACAACACAAGGCCCCTTAATCTGCACTGTCTCTGTTCACATGGCTGTAAAAACTTGTACCAGCCTCGGCTGGGAAACTAACCTGCGATGGACTGGTGTCCCATCCAGAGACACTCATGGGCTCTTGCCCATCTTTTATCCTGAGAATAAAATAATTATTATTTTTAGGGATGCACCGATACCACTTTTTCCCAGACTGTGTACGAGTACTTACATTTGAGTACTCTTTGATACTGAGTACCAATACAAATACTTAGGGCTCCTTCACACATAGTGCGAAGTTTGGTTGAAGTGCGCATGAAGCAGAAATTGTGTGCAAAACATGTAACATCTTACCTGCCTCAAACACCTCGTACACCTGTTGCTACAACTATTTGCGCACACCAGTGGCTGAAAGACAGTGTGCACTGTGAGAGCCCATTGATCCCTTTCGCAGCAGATGTCGGCCAAATTCCAGGTGACACGCATGAACATCTAACACCAGTCGCATGGCGCATAGAAAATGTGTGGCCATTCGCACTCTTGGCACGACAGCAGACTGCAGGCAATCACCATCATACTGACAGAGAAATTTGTCTAAGTTCCCCACGAGTGTGGCTTTGGTGTGTGCGCTGAACTGACAGGAGGTTTGTCCGCCCACTGAAGCGGCCGTGGAGATCTGTCATTCTGGACATCTCAGCTGGACAACATGTATTGTGTTTGGATGGACATGGACTAACAACCGACCACTGTGACATGCGTGTCTGTTTGCTGTCATCATCAATCAATCAATCAATCAATTTTTTTATATAGCGCCAAATCACAACAAACAGTTGCCCCAAGGCGCTTTATATTATGAAAAACCCCAACGGTCAAAACGACCCCCTGTGAGCAAGCACTTGGCTACAGTGGGAAGGAAAAACTCCCTTTTAACAGGAAGAAACCTCCAGCAGAACCAGGCTCAGGGAGGGGCAGTCTTCTGCTGGGACTGGTTGGGGCTGAGGGAGAGAACCAGGAAAAAGACATGCTGTGGAGGGGAGCAGAGATCGATCACTAATGATTAAATGCAGAGTGGTGCATACAGAGCAAAAAGAGAAAGAAACAGTGCATCGTGGGAACCCCCCAGCAGTCTACGTCTATAGCAGCATAACTAAGGGATGGTTCAGGGTCACCTGATCCAGCCATAACTATAAGCTTTAGCAAAAGGAAAGTAGAGAGGGTGTCTGTCTCCCTGATCTGAATTGGGAGCTGGTTCCACAGGAGAGGAACCTGAAAGCTGAAGGCTCTGCCTCCCATTCTACTCTTACAAACCCTAGGAACTACAAGTAAGCCTGCAGTCTGAGAACGAAGCGCTCTATTGGGGTGATATGGTACTATGAGGTCCCTAAGATAAGATGGGACCTGATTATTCAAAACCTTATAAGTAAGAAGAAGAATTTTAAATTCTATTCTAGAATTAACAGGAAGCCAATGAAGAGAGGCCAATATGTGTGAGATATGCTCTCTCCTTCTAGTCCCCGTCAGTACTCTAGCTGCAGCATTTTGAATTAACTGAAGGCTTTTTAGGGAACTTTTAGGACAACCTGATAATAGTGAATTACAATAGTCCAGCCTAGAGGAAATAAATGCATGAATTAGTTTTTCAGCATCACTCTGAGACAAGACCTTTCTGATTTTAGAGATATTGCGTAAATGCAAAAAGGCAGTCCTACATATTTGTTTAATATGCGCTTTGAATGACATATCCTGATCAAAAATGACTCCAAGATTTCTCACAGTATTACTAGAGGTCAGGGTAATGCCATCCAGAGTAAGGATCTGGTTAGACACCATGTTTCTAAGATTTGTGGGGCCAAGTACAATAACTTCAGTTTTATCTGAGTTTAAAAGCAGGAAATTAGAGGTCATCCATGTCTTTATGTCTGTAAGACAATCCTGCAGTTTAGCTAATTGGTGTGTGTCCTCTGGCTTCATGGATAGATAAAGCTGGGTATCATCTGCGTAACAATGAAAATTTAAGCAATACCGTCTAATAATACTGCCTAAGAGAAGCATGTATAAAGTGAATAAAATTGGTCCTAGCACAGAACCTTGTGGAACTCCATAATTAACTTTAGTCTGTGAAGAAGATTCCCCATTTACATGAACAAATTGTAATCTATTAGACAAATATGATTCAAACCACCGCAGCGCAGTGCCTTTAATACCTATGGCATGCTCTAATCTCTGTAATAAAATTTTATGGTCAACAGTATCAAAAGCAGCACTGAGGTCTAACAGAACAAGCACAGAGATGAGTCCACTGTCCGAGGCCATAAGAAGATCATTTGTAACCTTCACTAATGCTGTTTCTATACTATGATGAATTCTAAAACCTGACTGAAACTCTTCAAATAGACCATTCCTCTGCAGATGATCAGTTAGCTGTTTTACAACTACCCTTTCAAGAATTTTTGAGAGAAAAGGAAGGTTGGAGATTGGCCTATAATTAGCTAAGATAGCTGGGTCAAGTGATGGCTTTTTAAGTAATGGTTTAATTACTGCCACCTTAAAAGCCTGTGGTACATAGCCAACTAACAAAGATAGATTGATCATATTTAAGATCGAAGCATTAATTAATGGTAGGGCTTCCTTGAGCAGCCTGGTAGGAATGCGGTCTAATAAACATGTTGATGGTTTGGATGAAGTAACTAATGAAAATAACTCAGACAGAACAATCAGAGAGAAAGAGTCTAACCAAATACCGGCATCACTGAAAGCAGCCAAAGATAACGATACGTCTTTGGGATGGTTATGAGTAATTTTTTCTCTAATAGTTAAAATTTTGTTAGCAAAGAAAGTCATGAAGTCATTACTAGTTAAAGTTAATGGAATACTCAGCTCAATAGAGCTCTGACTCTTTGTCAGCCTGGCTACAGTGCTGAAAAGAAACCTGGGGTTGTTCTTATTTTCTTCAATTAGTGATGAGTAGAAAGATGTCCTAGCTTTATGGAGGGCTTTTTTATAGAGCAACAGACTCTTTTTCCAGGCTAAGTGAAGATCTTCTAAATTAGTGAGACGCCATTTCCTCTCCAACTTACGGGTTATCTGCTTTAAGCTACGAGTTTGTGAGTTATACCACGGAGTCAGGCACTTCTGATTTAAAGCTCTCTTTTTTAGAGGAGCTACAGCATCCAAAGTTGTCTTCAATGAGGATGTAAAACTATTGACGAGATACTCTATCTCACTTACAGAGTTTAGGTAGCTACTCTGCACTGTGTTGGTATATGGCATTAGAGAACATAAAGAAGGAATCATATCCTTAAACCTAGTTACAGCGCTTTCTGAAAGACTTCTAGTGTAATGAAACTTATTCCCCACTGCTGGGTAGTCCATCAGAGTAAATGTAAATGTTATTAAGAAATGATCAGACAGAAGGGAGTTTTCAGGGAATACTGTTAAGTCTTCTATTTCCATACCATAAGTCAGAACAAGATCTAAGATATGATTAAAGTGGTGGGTGGACTCATTTACTTTTTGAGCAAAGCCAATAGAGTCTAATAATAGATTAAATGCAGTGTTGAGGCTGTCATTCTCAGCATCTGTGTGGATGTTAAAATCGCCCACTATAATTATCTTATCTGAGCTAAGCACTAAGTCAGACAAAAGGTCTGAAAATTCACAGAGAAACTCACAGTAACGACCAGGTGGACGATAGATAATAACAAATAAAACTGGTTTTTGGGACTTCCAATTTGGATGGACAAGACTAAGAGTCACGCTTTCAAATGAATTAAAGCTCTGTCTGGGTTTTTGATTAATTAATAAGCTGGAATGGAAGATTGCTGCTAATCCTCCGCCCCGGCCCGTGCTACGAGCGTTCTGACAGTTAGTGTGACTCGGGGGTGTTGACTCATTTAAACTAACATATTCATCCTGCTGTAACCAGGTTTCTGTAAGGCAGAATAAATCAATATGTTGATCAATTATTATATCATTTACTAACAGGGACTTAGAAGAGAAAGACCTAATATTTAATAGACCACATTTAACTGTTTTAGTCTGTGGTGCAGTTGAAGGTGCTATATTATTTTTTCTTTTTGAATTTTTATGCTTAAATAGATTTTTGCTGGTTATTGGTGGTCTGGGAGCAGGCACCGTCTCTACGGGGATGGGGTAATGAGGGGATGGCAGGGGGAGAGAAGCTGCAGAGAGGTGTGTAAGACTACAACTCTGCTTCCTGGTCCCAACGCTGGATAGTCACGGTTTGGAGGATTTAAGAAAATTGGCCAGATTTCTAGAAATGAGAGCTGCTCCATCCAAAGTGGGATGGATGCCGTCTCTCCTAACAAGACCAGGTTTTCCCCAGAAGCTTTGCCAATTATCTATGAAGCCCACCTCATTTTTTGGACACCACTCAGACAGCCAGCAATTCAAGGAGAACAGGCGGCTAAACATGTCACTCCCGGTCCGATTGGGGAGGGGCCCAGAGAAAACTACAGAGTCCGACATTGTTTTTGCAAAGTTACACACCGATTTAATGTTCATTTTAGTGACCTCCGATTGGCGTAACCGGGTGTCATTACTGCCGACGTGAATTACAATCTTACCAAATTTACGCTTAGCCTTAGCCAGCAGTTTCAAATTTCCTTCAATGTCGCCTGCTCTGGCCCCCGGAAGACAATTGACTATGGTTGTTGGTGTCCCTAACTTCACATTTCGCAAAACAGAGTCGCCAATAACCAGAGTTTGATCCTCGGCGGGTGTGTCGTCGATTGGGGAAAAACGGTTAGAGATGTGAACGGGTTGGCGGTGTACACGGGGCTTCTGTTTAGGGCTACGCTTCCTCCTCACAGTCACCCAGTCGGCCTGCTTTCCCGGCTGCTCGGGATCTGCCAGGGGGGAACTAACGGCGGCTAAGCTACCTTGGTCCGCACCGACTACAGGGGCCTGGCTAGCTGTAGAATTTTCCACAGTGCGGAGCCGAGTCTCCAATTCGCCCAGCCTGGCCTCCAAAGCTACGAATAAGCTACACTTATTACAAGTACCGTTACTGCTAAAGGAGGCCGAGGAATAACTAAACATTTCACACCCAGAGCAGAAAAGTGCGGGAGAGACAGGAGAAGCCGCCATGCTAAATCGGCTAAGAGCTAGTAGCTACGCTAAGCTAGCGGATTCCTAAAAACACGCAAAGTGAATAATGTGTAAATAATTTAGAGGTGATTCAGCAGAAAGAGTGCTTTAGTTAAGGCACGTAAAGATTACACTGGGAAACAAATCGTAATCTAGATAACTAGATCAATCTAACTGCGCAGATTAAACAGCTAACAGATACAGAAAAACACCGCTGTGCTCCCGAACAGGAAGTGATACAATACCGCAGTGAGAGCCAACCACCCATGTGCACAGTTCTGGCACGCCGTCCACAAGACACGCGCTAGCAGATGTGGACATGAGAAGAGCGAACTGCTTCTCATTCACGTCATTTCATGACTGTACGTCTGTGACTATGGGTCACCTACAGAGGAATGGATCATATTTGTATTGGCCACTTGATAAGAGGGATTCAATATAAAATGCTGTTTTTTATGGTGTGTGGTTTTATTTATTTATTTAAATACATCCATCTGTTTGTTGATTTCAGGCATTTTCCGCACACCATTTACAGGCCAGTGACAGCAGCTCAGTGGTAAAGTTTTGGGCTGGCAATCAGTAAAGTGCAGGTACGAATCCTGTGGGTAGTATGTTTTTTTTAATTCCACATAAGCAGCGCAATGTGGTTCCACAGATAGCAGCTGGTTTTTATGTTTTATTTATTCCACATAAGTGGCGCAATGTGGTGTACCTCGCACTGTGTTCCTGCTCAAAAGACACCGTTGTGTGCACGAACCCTTGCACCAGGATCGTACACGCCTACCCTTTTTCCATCTCTCACATGAGAAGCAGAAGGTCAAACCTTTTTTTTGGATCATTTGCTGATCATATTTCAATTTTCAATTTATTTTCATTTATACAGCGCCAAATCACAACAGAGTTGTCTCAAGGTGCTTCACACAAGTAAGGTCTAACCTTACTAACCCCCAGAGCAGCAGTGGTAAGAAAAAAACTCCCTCTGAGGAAAAAAACCTCAAGCAGACCAGACTCAAAGGGGTGACCATCTGCTTGGGCCATGATACAGACACAAATTACAGAACAATTCACAAAACGAATATACAGGAAATGCTGTTGGTGCACAGGACAGGAGAGTTTCAGACACCACACCCATCTGTGGATGGAGCTGCACCTCAAACAGAGAGAAAAAAACAGAATCAGGCATCAGAAAGATAAAAAAAATACAGTGTAATTTGTCAGCATTAAACAAGAAAAACAGAAAAAATACTAAGGTGATCGCCAGCCACTAGCCCTAAACTTCACTAACAGACCCAGAATTTAGATAAAGTTGAGGCCACGGCACGCTCCAATTACTAATAAAATGAATTAAAAGAGTAAAAAGCATAAAACAAAACTATACCAGTATGCTAGCCGTATGAAAGGGAAAATAAGTGCGTCTTAAGTCTGGAATTGAAAATCTCCACAGAATCTGTTTTACTGATGCAGGGAGATCATTCCACAGAATAGGGGCACGATAAGAGAAAGCTCTGTGAGCTGCAGACGTCTTATTCACCTTAGGGACACAACGCAGTCCTGCACACTGAGAATGCAAAGCCCGGGCCGGTACATAGGGTTTAATTAGGACAGCTAGGTAGGGAGGTGCCAGTCCATGAATCATTTTATAGGTTAATAACAGTACCTTAAAATCTGATCTCACTGGAACAGGAAGCCAGTGAAGAGACGCCAAAATTGGTGTAATGTGGTCTTTCTGCTTGGTGTCAAAAGTCTGGCTGCAGCATTTTAACCAATTGGCGAGCCCTAATGCTGGACTGCGGCAAACCAGAAAATAGAACATTGCAGTAGTCCAATCTAGAAGAGATGAACGCATGGATCAGGGTCTCAGCATCAGCCATAGACAGGGTGGAATGAATCTTCACTATATTTTGCAGGTGGAAGAAAGCAGTCCTCGTAATATTTCTAATACTAAAAAGCCTACTTAAAAAGCCATCACTTGACCCAGCTATCTTAGCTAATTATAGGCCAATCTCCAACCTTCCTTTTCTCTCAAAAATTCTTGAAAGGGTAGTTGTAAAACAGCTAACTGATCATCTGCAGAGGAATGGTCTATTTGAAGAGTTTCAGTCAGGTTTTAGAATTCATCATAGTACAGAAACAGCATTAGTGAAGGTTACAAATGATCTTCTTATGGCCTCAGACAGTGGACTCATCTCTGTGCTTGTTCTGTTAGACCTCAGTGCTGCTTTTGATACTGTTGACCATAAAATTTTATTACAGAGATTAGAGCATGCCATAGGTATTAAAGGCACTGCGCTGCGGTGGTTTGAATCATATATCATAATAGATTACAATTTGTTCATGTAAATGGGGAATCTTCTTCACAGACTAAAGTTAATTATGGAGTTCCACAAGGTTCTGTGCTAGGACCAATTTTTTTCACTTTATACATGCTTCCCTTAGGCAGTATTATTAGACAGTATTGCTTAAATTTTCATTGTTACGCAGATGATACCCAGCTTTATCTATCCATGAAGCCAGAGGACACACACCAATTAGCTAAACTGCAGGATTGTCTTACAGACATAAAGACATGGATGACCTCTAATTTCCTGCTTTTAAACTCAGATAAAACTGAAGTTATTGTACTTGGCCCCACAAATCTTAGAAACATGGTGTCTAACCAGATCCTTACTCTGGATGGCATTACCCTGACCTCTAGTAATACTGTGAGAAATCTTGGAGTCATTTTTGATCAGGATATGTCATTCAAAGCGCATATTAAACAAATATGTAGGACTGCTTTTCTGCATTTACGCAATATCTCTAAAATCAGAAAGGTCTTGTCTCAGAGTGATGCTGAAAAACTAATTCATGCATTTATTTCCTCTAGGCTGGACTATTGTAATTCATTATTATCAGGTTGTCCTAAAAGTTCCCTAAAAAGCCTTCAGTTAATTCAAAATGCTGCAGCTAGAGTACTGACGGGGACTAGAAGGAGAGAGCATATCTCACCCATATTGGCCTCTCTTCATTGGCTTCCTGTTAATTCTAGAATAGAATTTAAAATTCTTCTTCTTACTTATAAGGTTTTGAATAATCAGGTCCCATCTTATCTTAGGGACCTCGTAGTACCATATCACCCCAATAGAGCGCTTCGCTCTCAGACTGCAGGCTTACTTGTAGTTCCTAGGGTTTGTAAGAGTAGAATGGGAGGCAGAGCCTTCAGCTTTCAGGCTCCTCTCCTGTGGAACCAGCTCCCAATTCAGATCAGGGAGACAGACACCCTCTCTACTTTTAAGATTAGGCTTAAAACTTTCCTTTTTGCTAAAGCTTATAGTTAGGGCTGGATCAGGTGACCCTGAACCATCCCTTAGTTATGCTGCTATAGACGTAGACTGCTGGGGGGTTCCCATGATGCATTGTTTCTTTCTCTTTTTGCTCTGTATGCACCACTCTGCATTTAATCATTAGTGATCGATCTCTGCTCCCCTCCACAGCATGTCTTTTTCCTGGTTCTCTCCCTCAGCCCCAACCAGTCCCAGCAGAAGACTGCCCCTCCCTGAGCCTGGTTCTGCTGGAGGTTTCTTCCTGTTAAAAGAGAGTTTTTCCTTCCCACTGTCACCAAGTGCTTGCTCACAGGGGGTCGTTTTGACCGTTGGGGTTTTACATAATTATTGTATGGCCTTGCCTTACAATATAAAGCGCCTTGGGGCAACTGTTTGTTGTGATTTGGCGCTATATAAAAAAATTGATTGATTGATTAATGTGGAGGTCAAAGGACAACGAAGGATCAAAAATTACCCCAAGGTTCCTCACTTTGACAGTGTGATGTATGACACACAAGCCGAGGCTGAGTGTTAACTGGTCTAATTGATGCCGATGTCTCACTGGACCAAGAACCATCATTTCATTCTTATCAGAGTTTAAAAGTAGGAAGTTTCTAGATATCCAGCTTCTCACTGATGCAAGGCAATCTTCTAAGTATTTTATGTGAATGAGATTACCAGCAGTTATCGGCATGTATAACTGAGTATCATCAGCATAGCAGTGACTACATCAAAGTAAATAAACTGCATTATTACAACCCCTGGCAAAAATGATGGAATCACCGGCCTCGGAGGATGTTCATTCAGTTGTTTAATTTTGTAGAAAAAAAGCAGATCACAGACATGACACAAAACTAAAGTCATTTCAAATGGCAACTTTCTGGCTTTAAGAAACACTATAAGAAATCAAGAAAAAAAGATTGTGGCAGTCAGTAACGGTTACTTTTTTAGACCAAGCAGAGGAAAAAATATGGAATCACTCAATTCTGAGGAAAAAATTATGGAATCACTCTGTAAATTTTCATCCCCCAAATTAACACCTGCATCATATCAGATCTGCTCGTTAGTCTGCATCTAAAAAGGAGTGAACACACCTTGGAGAGCTGTTGCACCAAGTGGACTGACATGAATCATGGCTCCAACACGAGAGATGTCAATTGAAACAAAGAGAGTAAATCATCATGCAATGTTGCAAAAGATGTTGGTTGTTCACAGTCAGCTGTGTCTAAACTCGGGACCAAATACAAACAACATGGGAAGGTTGTTAAAGGCAAACATACTGGTAGACCAAGGAAGACATCAAAGCATCAAGACAGAAAACTTAAAGCAATATGTCTCAAAAATCGAAAATGCACAACAAAACAAATGAGGAACGAATGGGAGGAAACTGGAGTCAACGTCTGTGACCGAACTGTAAGAAACCGCCTAAAGGAAATGGGATTTACATACAGAAAAGCTAAATGAAAGGCATCATTAACACCTAAACAGAAAAAAACAAGGTTACAATGGGCTAAAGAAAAGCAATCGTGGACTGTGGATGACTGGATGAAAGTCATATTCAGTGATGAATCTCGAATCTGCATTGGGCAAGGTGATGATGCTGGAACTTTTGTTTGGTGCCGTTCCAATGAGATTTATAAAGATGACTGCCTGAAGAGAACATGTAAATTTCCACAGTCATTGATGATATGGGGCTGCATGTCAGGTAAAGGCACTGGGGAGATGGCTGTCATTACATCATCAATAAATGCACAAGTTTATGTTGATATTTTGGACACTTTTCTGATGTTTAAGGATGATGAAATCATTTTTCAAGAAGATAATGCATCTTGCCATAGAGCAAAAACTGTGAAAACATTCCTTGCAAAAAGACACATAGGGTCAATGTCAATGAGCAGATCTGATTTGATGCAGGTGTTAATTTGGGGGATGAAAGTTTACAGGGTGATTCCATAATTTTTTCCTCAGAATTGAGTGATTCCATATTTTTTCCCTCTGCTTGGTCTAAAAAGTAACCGTTACTGACTGCCACAATTTTTTTTCTTGATTTCTTATAGTGTTTCTTAAAGCCAGAAAGTTGCCATTTGAAATGACTTTAGTTTTGTGTCATGTCTGTGATCTGCTTTTTTCTACAAAATTAAACAACTGAATGAACATCCTCTGAGGCCGGTGATTCCAGAATTTTTGCCAGGGGTTGTACATGGTATGTGATTTTGCCAACTTCTGATTGGTCCATTCACCACTTTCTGAGCTGTACCACATGCCAAGTTGACCGCTGGTGGAGCCGAGTACACCTCACGTGCAGTGTAGCGCTAGCCAATTGAGTGACGCCTTCTATCGATAATGACCAATTAGATAACGCGATACGCCTACTTTGGCTGTCAGTTTGTTGACAAGATTCTACATGATGCCTGTGCATTATTTCACAAAGACTATTTCTTATTAAGCCCCTTTCACATGGTCCCACTCTGAGTTGTGTCGTCATGACGACGCTGTGTACACAATGCAGTAAAAACTAAGAGCACAGAAAAAAAAAATGCTGCTGGCTGCAGCTGCTGCAGCAGCTCCTCGGTCTTCTCTCACAAATGTGTCTAAATACAGTCCATAAAAGTCCTGCTCACAGACTGATTTCCAGAGACAGGACATGCCCACGTTCAGTAAAAGGTCCGGACATCTCCAGTCCACTCACGGACGATTCGTTCGTGCGCGCACATGTGAACAATTAAAAGAAAAAAAAGGCTGCCTGCTCCTCGCTCTCCGTAAACTCTCTCATCACTGTGTTAAAGAAAGGACATAAGTCCTGCTCACAGACTGATTGCCAGAGACAGGACATGTCCACGACAAGTATAACTCCAAACATCTCCACATTTACTCACAGATAGTTTGTTCGCATGTGTGCGCATGCACATCTCACATGCGCATCTCGTGTGTGCATCTCGCAGTCAAAGTAGGAAAGATAAACTATAACAGTACTCAGAGCGCAGACCTGCAGCTCAGCACAAGAACAAATATAAAATAGAAGATAAATCAGAGTGCACAGTCTGTCTGCAGCGCGCAGCTGACGCAGACATTCCTGCGCCGTCATGACACCACAGGAAGCTCGAGGCAGCCCCGGTGTGAAAGGGGCTTTAGAGATTGTGCTCACGAACTATTTTGGACCTGTTGGTGCAGTATGACAGTAATAATAAAGAGTTGAAACTTGAGATTGATTTTTCAGTTTTAGTATGTCTGACAAACTCCCAATTTTCTTGTTTACATATAATAAAACAGTTCTAGACTTTTAATTTCAGTGTACCTGTGATTATGCGGACCTGGTCAGGATGGGGTTCCCTGAGGCCAACCCCATCGGTGAACAGTCCGCATAATCATGGGTACACTGAAATTAAAAGTCTAGAACTGTATATGATTCACTGGTGACTGATGCATCAAACAAAGGTATGATCAAATGTTTGTTCCTATAGTATTGCGATATTTTCACTTTGAGGAGAGTGTGCAGCATTGTTGGGTTTTTACAGAGACCATAACGAGACATCGGAAGCTGTAACCAATCAGCTGCTGGCAAAACTCCAGATGTCTGGCCTGGATGTGCAAAAAATGTCAGCATATGCAGCAGACAGCAGCAGCGTTAACTACGGAAAACACAACAGTGCTTATCAGAAACTAAAACTAGCTCAAAATGATTGACTGTTTAGCGCACATTCTGCACAATTTCAGAAGATACGCAGCTGGCAGCTTGGATTTGGACATTGACCACATTGTGTTAAAGGTGTAGAGCCATTTCAGCATCTCAGCCAGCAGAACGGCACAGCTGAGGGAATTTTGTGAGTTTGTGAGGTGGATGAGTGCAACCTGCTGCAGCACGTCATCACCAGGCGCTTCTCTGCTGCTATCTATTGACCGAATGCTGAAGTACTGGAGGCCTCTGACCTGCTGTTTTCAGAGCCTTTGTGAGGAAGAATGGCCCAAGATTTTGTGGAAGTATCTGAGATGTTCTTCCTCAGTCACATTCTGAAGGTGATCTCAGGCTGCGTCTTGAGGCCAAATCATTCAGCGTAACCTCTGTGGTTAAAGTGACGACTGAACTGAAAGGAAACTTGAGAGGAGGCTGAAGGACAGTTTTGTTTTTTTTGTTTTTGGGGGGGGCTTTGCTGTGAACAACAAAGTTAAACAGCTAAGTCCTGATTTGGCAAAGAAACATGAGGCTGATTTCATTCTGTTCTATAAAAGAGCAAAGAAATATGAGTGATAGTTATGACTTATTCTGAGAAGAGGTTTCAAGTGTCAAAGGTCAGCCTCATAAGTGTCTTCTGAAGAACACAGTGATGCAGTCCAGGCCTGCAGACTGAACCATGTTGATATGGATGGACTCTGTGAGGAACACAGCGTGGTGGAAGATATACTCAGCTCTTCAGAAATGGAAGGTTGTTACAGTGAGGAGAGATATCTGAAGCTGCTTTCCAAAGCAGACGTCCCACATGTTAACCTGTGCAGCAACACGCATACAGAACGTGTCTTCTCAACGATGACCTCAGCACGGAGAAATGAGACAAATCGTCTGCATGTGGACAGTGTCGAGGCAGAGCTGCACATTTGTGTCAACTTCACCTTTAAGTGCACAGACATGGACCAAAAACTCTTGGAAGCAGCTAGGAAAGACCTCAAATACATTTAGCTCTTTGTTCATTACACCACAGTCAGGTGATGTTCTGAGTTTTTACCTGGATTTTGTTCAGTCTTGATAAACCCACAGACTCTTTCTCACACTGCTTCTGTTTAATGTCAATGTGCAGCTGCAGGGGTGCCAATTCCACACTCAGTGACAAGAAAACCACGTTGCAGCGCAGATGATTGTTGTTTTTTAAGTGCCTATGCCCACAGTGACACCCGCCCCACCCCACCCGCCCAGCCCAATAAACGCCTCCCGAGCAGCTGTGTGGTTCACCCAGCTGTCTCTACCAAACTAAAGCAGAAAAGTGCTGCTGGACAGCAAACTGGACTGGACCACCCACACCAACCACCACTACAGGAAGGGACAGAGCAGGCTGGACTTCCTGAGGATGCTGCGGACATTTAACATCTGCAGGAAACTCTGGGGGGGTGGGTGAAGCAGCATATCCAGGCTGGACAAAGTGATCAGGCGGGCTGGGTCTGTGGTTGGCATGAAGCTGGACTCTCTGGTGACGGTGGCAGAGAACACTGGACAAACTGAACGATGCCAGTCAGCCTCTGCACACCGTCACCAGCAACCAGAGGAGCCTCTTCAGTCACAGACTGCTCCTCCTCCTACAACTCCTCACTCAGGGGGAGGAGGAGGAACAGGAAGACAGAGGACGGGAAGGAGAGCAACAGCAGTAGACAGTAAATCAGTATGTGTGGTATTCATATTTGTGTATTTATATTAGCAAATTATTATTATTTATTTTTACTTTCATGTTTGATACTCTGTGTGCTTCTTACCCTGTGTGCTGCTATACAATGCTGCTGCAGCCTCAATTTCCCTGAGGGAATCTTCCCAAGGGACCAATAAAGTTCCATCTAATCTAATCCAATCTGAAGCAGAAAGGCTCAAAAGCACCAATTTTAAAGAAGCAGCAGCTTCCTCCCAGACGGACCATGTCTCAGGGTCATGTGACCTCAACGCAATGGAAACTGTCACTGGACAAACACAGAGATGTGTGCTGTACCTGGGATGAGGGCCTGGAAGTGAAGCTCTGTCTCTTCCTGTTTCACACGGAAGAATTTGGTTGGTGGAGACAGTCTAGGGGGTAGAACCAGATGAAATCATAATAAGCCAAAGACACGTTACTTATTTTCATCTATTTCACTGACCACATTTGCTGCAGTACTGTTAACATTCACACATTCACAGTGGTACCTATGGGACCATTATTGCAGCAAAGGTATTTGCAAATATGTATTTTGATCTGTGTGTGTAACCAGGAGCCTCATGTACAAAAACTTGTGTGGATTTCCACCTGAAACATGGCCTACGCCAAAACCCAGAAACTGTCGTACGCATGGATCCAAGCACATTCTGTTTGTACATCCCACTGAACGTGGAACTGACCGCATGTGCAAACACACCAAGCTCCTCCCTTACCACGCCCCTATTTAAATATGCAAATCCATGTAAATAGGCCCTGGAGCTGGGATTCCCCACGCCGCCACGTCAGACAACATGAACACAGAAAAGAAACTGTATCGAGTTGAGCTACAGATGATGTGGAGACACACAATAACTTCCTACTTTTAAACTATGATAGACTGAAATGATGGTTCTTGGTCCAGTGAGACATCAGCATCAATTTGACCAGTTAACACAGCCTCGTGTGTCATACATCACACTGACAAAGTGAGGAACCTTGGGGTAATTTTTGATCCTACGAATCTTTGCTTTCTTCCACCTGTGAAATATAGTGAAGATTTGTCCCATCCTGTCTATGGCTGATGCTGAGACCCTGATCCATGTGTTTATCATTCTAGATTGGACTACTGCAATGTTCTATTTTCTGGTTTACCACAGTCTAGCATTAGGGCTCTCCAACTGGTTCAAAATGCTGCAGCCAGACTTTTGACACGAAGCAGAAAGTTTGACCACATTACACCCATTTTGGCGTCTCTTCACTGGCTTCCTGTCCCAGTGAGATCAGATTTTAAGGTTCTGCTACTAACCTATAAAATTGTTCACACACTGGTACCTCCCTACCTAGCTGACCTAATTAAACCTTACGTACCGACCCCAGCGCTGTGTTCTCAGGGTGCAGGACTACTTTGTGTCCCTAAGGTGAATAAGAAGTCTGTGGGTCACAGAGCTTTCTCTTATCGTGCCCCTGTTCTGTGGAATGATCTCCCTGCGTTAGCGAGGCAGTCGGACTCTGTTGAGACTTTTAAGACGTGATTGAAGATGCATTTGTTTTCTATTTTATACGATTGTTCTTTGATCTTTTGGTTTAATTTTGTTTTGTTTTTATCTGTTTCCTGTGAAGCGCCTTGAGGCAACACTGTTGTGATTTTGCGCTCTATAGGTTCAATAAATTGAACTGAATTGAGGGATAGTTCATTTGGGACCTACATGGAATACACATGAACTGGTAAAAAAGTTCTCTGGAGCATGTGTGTGAGGATGAAACACTGTGGGCTCAGAGCTGCGCGCACACACACTAATGTTAAAACAGTGAGGAGCGCAGCCAATGACAGCATGTGACATTCATAACTTTACACACGCATTTATTGACAAGTACCAAACAGACAATCGGGGGCCATCAACAAACAAAATAAATAATAAGAACAATAACCGACATATCTGAATGCCCACATGTCCAAATGTGCCCGCGCTGGTTTGTGTTTGGAACAATTACACAAATAGACTATTTACATTTCTGTGCAGTAACAGTGGTCTTGATAATCAAAATCAGTTTATGAGCCAATTATCTTCATTTGCAAGTAAATACTGTTGTTCCCTGAATACTCGCTCACCTCGGATTGCACCACTTTCAAGGTCCTCTAACAACACTAACACAGCCACTGTTAGCGCCATTTTACGCATCACTGCATGTACTTTTATATCCATCCATATAACTGCAAACACGTGGGTGTGATAAATGTACATCAGTGTGTCTCTGATGTTCCTCATCACTCTGATGACTTCATGTTTTCACTCTATTAATGGTTCCCAGCATCACCTCTACATGTCGGCAGAGGAACATTAGCTGTAGAAACGTGCATATGCCAGCCAGGATTTGTGTGTGATGCACTGCACAACTTAATTTTGATACATCTAGTGCTCCAGTGATATCCAGCGATAACACATCTAGTGCTCCAGTGATATCCAGCGATAACACATCTAGTGCTCCAGTGATATCCAGCGATAACACATCTAGTGATCCAGTGATATCAATCAATCAATCAATCAATTTTTCTATATAGCGCCAAATCACAACAAACAGTTGCCCCAAGGCGCTTTATATTGTAAGGCAAGGCCATACAATAATTATGTAAAACCCCAACGGTCAAAACGACCCCCTGTGAGCAAGCACTTGGTGACAGTGGGAAGGAAAAACTCCCTTTTAACAGGAAGAAACCTCCAGCAGAACCAGGCTCAGGGAGGGGCAGTCTTCTGCTGGGACTGGTTGGGGCTGAGGGAGAGAACTAGGAAAAAGACATGCTGTGGAGGGGAGCAGAGATCGATCACTAATGATTAAATGCAGAGTGGTGCATACAGAGCAAAAAGAGAAAGAAACAGTGCATCATGGGAACCCCCCAGCAGTCTACGTCTATAGCAGCATAACTAAGGGATGGTTCAGGGTCACCTGATCCAGCCCTAACTATAAGCTTTAGCAAAAAGGAAAGTTTTAAGCCTAATCTTAAAAGTAGAGAGGGTATCTGTCTCCCTGATCTGAATTGGGAGCTGGTTCCACAGGAGAGGAGCCTGAAAGCTGAAGGCTCTGCCTCCCATTCTACTCTTACAAACCCTAGGAACTACAAGTAAGCCTGCAGTCTGAGAGCGAAGCGCTCTATTGGGGTGATATGGTACTATGAGGTCACTAAGATAAGATGGGACCTGATTATTCAAAACCTTATAAGTAAGAAGAAGAATTTTAAATTCTATTCTAGAATTAACAGGAAGCCAATGAAGAGAGGCCAATATGGGTGAGATATGCTCTCTCCTTCTAGTCCCCGTCAGTACTCTAGCTGCAGCATTTTGAATTAACTGAAGGCTTTTTAGGGAACTTTTAGGACAACCTGATAACAATGAATTACAATAGTCCAGCCTAGAGGAAATAAATGCATGAATGAGTTTTTCAGCATCACTCTGAGACAAGACCTTTCTAATTTTAGAGATATTGCGTAAATGCAAAAAAGCAGTCCTACATATTTGTTTAATATGCGCTTTGAATGACATATCCTGATCAAAAATGACTCCAAGATTTCTCACAGTATTACTAGAGGTCAGGGTAATGCCATCCAGAGTAAGGATCTGGTTAGACACCATGTTTCTAAGATTTGTGGGGCCAAGTACAATAACTTCAGTTTTATCTGAGTTTAAAAGCAGGAAATTAGAGGTCATCCATGTCTTTATGTCTGTAAGACAATCCTGCAGTTTAGCTAATTGGTGTGTGTCCTCTGGCTTCATGGATAGATAAAGCTGGGTATCATCTGCGTAACAATGAAAATTTAAGCAATACCGTCTAATAATACTGCCTAAGGGAAGCATGTATAAAGTGAATAAAATTGGTCCTAGCACAGAACCTTGTGGAACTCCATAATTAACTTTAGTCTGTGAAGAAGATTCCCCATTTACATGAACAAATTGTAATCTATTAGACTAATATGATTCAAACCACCGCAGCGCAGTGCCTTTAATACCTATGGCATGTTCTAATCTCTGTAATAAAATTTTATGGTCAACAGTATCAAAAGCAGCACTGAGGTCTAACAGAACAAGCACAGAGATGAGTCCACTGTCTGAGGCCATAAGAAGATCATTTGTAACCTTCACTAATGCTGTTTCTGTACAATGATGAATTCTAAAACCTGACTGAAACTCTTCAAATAGACCATTCCTCTGCAGATGATCAGTTAGCTGTTTTACAACTACCCTTTCAAGAATTTTTGAGAGAAAAGGAAGGTTGGAGATTGGCCTATAATTAGCTAAGATAGCTGGGTCAAGTGATGGCTTTTTAAGTAATGGTTTAATTACTGCCACCTTAAAAGCCTGTGGTACATAGCCAACTAACAAAGATAGATTGATCATATTTAAGATCGAAGCATTAAATAATGGTAGGGCTTCCTTGAGCAGCCTGGTAGGAATGGGGTCTAATAAACATGTTGATGGTTTGGATGAAGTAACTAATGAAAATAACTCAGACAGAACAATCGGAGAGAAAGAGTCTAACCAAATACCGGCATCACTGAAAGCAGCCAAAGATAACGATACGTCTTTGGGATGGTTATGAGTAATTTTTTCTCTAATAGTTAAAATTTTGTTAGCAAAGAAAGTCATGAAGTCATTACTAGTTAAAGGAATACTCGGCTCAATAGAGCTCTGACTCTTTGTCAGCCTGGCTACAGTGCTGAAAAGAAACCTGGGGTTGTTCTTATTTTCTTCAATTAGTGATGAGTAGAAAGATGTCCTAGCTTTATGGAGGGCTTTTTTATAGAGCAACAGACTCTTTTTCCAGGCTAAGTGAAGATCTTCTAAATTAGTGAGACGCCATTTCCTCTCCAACTTACAATCCAGCGATAATACATCTAGTGATCCAGTGATATCCAGGAATAACACATCTAATGATCCAGTGATATCCAGCAATAACACATCTAGTGATCCAGTGATATCCAGCGATAACACATCTAGTGATCCAGTGATATCCAGCGATAACACATCTAGTGATCCAGTGATATCCAGCGATAACACATCTAGTGATCCAGTGATATTCAGCAATAACACATCTAATGATCCAGTGATATCCAGCAATAACACATCTAGTGATCCAGTGATATTCAGCAATAACACATCTAATGATCCAGTGATATCCAGCAATAACACATCTAGTGATCCAGTGATATCCAGCAATAACACATCTAATGATCCAGTGATATTCAGCAATAACACATCTAGTGATCCAGTGATATCCAGCAATAACACATCTAATGATCCAGTGATATTCAGCAATAACACATCTAGTGATCCAGTGATATCCAGCAATAACACATCTAGTGATCCAGTGATATTCAGCAATAACACATCTAATGATCCAGTGATATCCAGCAATAACACATCTAGTGATCCAGTGATATCCAGCGATAACACATCTAGTGATCCAGTGATATCCAGCGATAACACATCCAATGATCCAGTGATATCCAGCGATAACACATCTAGTGATCCAGTGATATCCAGCAATAACACATCTAATGATCCAGTGATATCCAGCAATAACACATCTAGTGATCCAGTGATATCCAGTGATAACACATCTAATGATCCAGTGATATCCAGCGATAACACATCTAATGATCCAGTGATATCCAGCGATAACACATCTAATGATCCAGTGATATCCAGCAATAACACATCTAATGATCCAGTGATATCCAGCGATAACACATCTAATGATCCAGTGATATCCAGCGATAACACATCTAATGATCCAGTGATATCCAGCGATAACACATCTAATGATCCAGTGATATCCAGCAATAACACATCTAATGATCCAGTGATATCCAGCAATAACACATCTAATGATCCAGTGATATCCAGCGATAACACATCTAATGATCCAGTGATATCATCTAGTGATCCAGTGATATCCAGCGATAACACATCTAATGATCCAGTGATATCCAGCGATAACACATCTAATGATCCAGTGATATCCAGCGATAACACATCTAATGATCCAGTGATATCCAGCGATAACACATCTAATGATCCAGTGATATCCAGCAATAACACATCTAATGATCCAGTGATATCCAGCGATAACACATCTAATGATCCAGTGATATCCAGCGATAACACATCTAATGATCCAGTGATATCCAGCGATAACACATCTAATGATCCAGTGATATCCAGCAATAACACATCTAATGATCCAGTGATATCCAGCGATAACACATCTAATGATCCGAAAGTGTAATATGTGATCTTTAATAAGATATTTTCATGAAAAAAGACACAAATGTGCAGTTTACTGCATTTTATTCTTTTCTTGTGTAAAAACACAGCTTACATGTGGTTTGACTGAAACAAATTGTCATTAAACTTAAATAAAACAGGGATGAAGTGGAGTCACTAGGTGTTCACAGGAAACACTTATTTATTTCTATATTTATTCATTTATATTCATTGTTAGTTGGTTTCATCTTGTGTTGTTTCTTTTTGTCTGTTTCTCTAAAATTGTATTGTAGCAATATTAATTATTACTATTACTGTTGTTGTTGCCATTATTATTATTAATATATAAAAATAAATACATAAATAAAATATTACAATTCATAATACATTTGACTCTTTTACAACAACAAAGTCATTATTTATTATACAGAAAACAAAAGCACACAAACGTGCTGAGATGTGAACAGTGTAATGCTAACTTTAACATTAAAAATGCCATAGACATGCTAACGCATTAGCATCGGTCCCATTTTAAGTTATAAAATACATCTATCAACTGTTTCAGAAGACAATAACAGGTCAAATTAACATAAAAAAGGTAAATATTACTCACAGACATATGCTCTTTAGGGTATTAGCAGGGAAAAATTAAGATAAAGCGAAACAAAACAAAGAACCAGTGAAGCAGCAGATCAAAGCACTGCTTCATTGATTCAAGGTTCAAAGCAAAGCCACGCCCTGCTCTACTTGGCGAGTGTCTGCCAATGTTCCCATGAAGACAGGGAGGAGAAGGACTGTGGATCATGGCAAGCAGTAAACAGAGTGGAGAGGAGTGAAAATTCACACGGTCTCTTCCTCCGCGGTGCGGCGCCATACATGCAAACACTGCAGAATTGGATGTTGCTTTGACAGTCAGAGTATCATATTTCATAACACCACGTGCACACGTGTATGTGTGGTTAAATTTTCCAAATGAAATGCAGTGGTACCATCAACTATCACACGTTCACAGTGGTACCAATAACATTCACACGTTCACTGTGGTACCACTAACACTCACACCTTCACAGTGGTACCGATAACATTCACACGTTCACAGTGGTACCATTAACATTCACACATTCACTGTGGTACCACTAACACTCACACCTTCACAGTGGTACCGATAACATTCACACGTTCACAGTGGTACCATTAACATTCACACCTTCACAGTGGTACCATTAACATTCATACGTTCACAGTGGTACCATCAACTATCACACGTTCACAGTGGTACCATCAACTATCACGCGTTCACAGTGGTACCGATAACATTCACACATTCACTGTGGTACCACTAACACTCACACGTTCACAGTGGTACCATTAACATTCACACATTCACTGTGGTACCACTAACACTCACACCTTCACAGTGGTACCGATAACATTCACACGTTCACAGTGGTACCATTAACATTCACACCTTCACAGTGGTACCATTAACATTCATACGTTCACAGTGGTACCATCAACTATCACACGTTCACAGTGGTACCAATAACATTCACACCTTCACAGTGGTACCATTAACATTCACACATTCACTGTGGTACCACTAACACTCACACCTTCACAGTGGTATTGATAACATTCACACGTTCACAGTGGTACCATTAACATTCACACCTTCACAGTGGTACCATTAACATTCATACGTTCACAGTGGTACCATCAACTATCACACGTTCACAGTGGTACCAATAACATTCATACCTTCACAGTGGTACCATTAACATTCACACCTTCACAGTGGTACCATTAACATTCATACGTTCACAGTGGTACCATCAACTATCACACGTTCACAGTGGTACCATTAACATTCACACCTTCACAGTGGTACCATTAACATTCATACGTTCACAGTGGTACCATCAACTATCACACGTTCACAGTGGTACCATAAACATTCATACGTTCACAGTAGTACCATTAACATTCACACCTTCATTGTGGCACCGATAACATTCACACGTTCACAGTGGTACCGATAACATTCACACGGTCACAGTGGTACCGTTAACATTCACACGGTCACAGTGGTAATGATAACATTCACACGTTTACAGTGGTACCGATAACATTCATACATTCACAGTGGTACCATCAACTATCACACGTTCACAGTGGTACCGATAACATTCACACCTTCACAGTGGTACCATTAACATTCATACGTTCACAGTGGTACCATCAACTATCACACGTTCACAGTGGTACCATTAACATTCATACGTTCACAGTGGTACCATCAACTATCACACGTTCACAGTGGTACCATTAACATTCATACGTTCACAGTAGTACCATTAACATTCACACCTTCATTGTGGCACCGATAACATTCACACGTTCACAGTGGTACCGATAACATTCACACGGTCACAGTGGTACCGTTAACATTCACACGGTCACAGTGGTAATGATAACATTCACACGTTTACAGTGGTACCGATAACATTCACACGGTCAGAGTGGTACCGTTAACATTTACACGTTCACAGTGGTACTGATAACATTCACACGGTCACAGTGGTACCGATAACATTCACACGTTTACAGTGGTACCGATAACATTCACACGGTCACAGTGGTAGCATTAACATTTACACGTTCACAGTGGTACCGATAACATTCACACGGTCACAGTGATAATGATAACATTCACACGTTTACAGTGGTACCGATAACATTCACACAGTCACAGTGGTACCGTTAACGTTTACACGTTCACAGTGGTACCGATAACATTCACACGGTCACAGTGGTACCGATAACATTCACACGGTCACAGTGGTACCGATAACATTCACACGTTCACTGTAGTACTGATAACATTCACATGTTCACAGTGGTATGATAACATACACATTTACAGTGGTACTGATAACATTCACACGTTCACTGTAGTACCAATAACATTCACACGGTCACAGTGGTATCGATAACATTCACACGTTCACAGTGGTACCGATAACATTCACACGTTCACTGTAGTACCGATAACATTCACATGTTCACAGTGGTATGATAACATACACATTTACAGTGGTACTGATAACATTCACACGTTCACTGTAGTACCAATAACATTCACACGTTCACAGTGGTATGATAACATACACATTTACAGCGGTACTGATAACATTCACACGTTCGATGTAGTACCAATAACATTCACACGTTCACTGTAGTACCGATAACATTCACACGTTCGATGTAGTACCAATAACATTCACACGTTCACTGTAGTACCGATAACATTCACATGTTCACAGTGGTATGATAACATACACATTTACAGTGGTACTGATAACATTCACACGTTCACTGTAGTACCGATAACATTCACACGTTCACAGTGGTATGATAACATACACATTTACAGCGGTACTGATAACATTCACACGTTCGATGTAGTACCAATAACATTCACACGTTCACTGTAGTACCAATAACATTCACATGTTCACAGTGGTATGATAACATACACATTTACAGTGGTACTGATAACATTCACACGTTCACTGTAGTACCAATAACATTCACACGTTCACTGTGGGAGTGACATCAGGGTTCTAGCTAGGATAAAATTTTAGCGTAGTGGTAATGTCGAGGGAGCAAAGCGACCGGGGGGGGGGGGGGGGGAATCTTTTGAAAATTTAAGCTAAAAATTGTCCATTCTAGGGGAACCCAAAGGGGAAAAGACAGGTACAACAGCCCAAGTCCCTTCATCATGTCCAGAAGGCTGGGGAAGTTTGTTGAGTGGACAATCTCATTCTGGGTTGGCCAGTACATGGCCCTCAGTGAGACAGTCAGAGTCCGTGGACATATTTAAGTCAAGACTTAAAACCTATTTTTATTCTCTTTCTTATGAGTAGTTTTTATTTTCTTGTTTTATTCTTTTACTTCTGTTTTTAATTAGGTATTTGAATTTTTTTATTTGTATTTATTCATTTTAATTTTTTATGTTGGACTGTTCTGTGTGAGGCACCTTTCAGACGGCTTTTGTTGTAATTTGGCGCTTTATAAGCTAATTAAATTGAAATTGAACAACATTTTATTGAGTCTTAAAGTAAATAAATATGGAATTGGTTACTGGATCCTTAAACTCTGGACATAATAAACTCTACATGGTGGATCCTTGATCTCTGAACATAAACAGAAATAAAATCTGTTAGTTTTTGTCAAAAGCATTTCCTTTCAGACATTATTATTGGCGTGAATGTCTTTCCATATGAGCTGAGCTCTACAGCTGTGCTGCAGGTCAGGTTTATAAAGAATGCAGGACGTCTCATTTTGGGAGGAAAAAACCTTTTAGTCGATTGTAGTTTATTTTGTGTATTGCAACGTTTGTAAGAGGTGTCATTTTATTTAAAGCGGTGATTCGTTTTGAAGTTATTAATTCCGAGCGGACTCTGTCTCAGCAGAGAGCTGCGCAGCATTTAGAGCTGTGACAACGGAACGGAGGACGATTCTCGTTTGTTGACTGCAACAAGACAAGAGTCCCAGTTAGTGACTTTAATCCACACAAAAGTGACTCATGATATTTTAATGGCTTTCAGAGGGGTTAAGAAGCGGACTTACTGCTTCTGAAGAGCAGCGAATCAAAGAGCCACGAGCCATTGAATCGAAGCAATGCTTTGATTCACGCTTCAAACTGGAGTCGCACTGCAGAAACAGTTGATTACAGACACTGTATTGAAAATTGTAACAGTCCAAAATAAGCGTAGCAGTCCAAAATTATAGCGTAACGGGCCGTAATGCAAGTTTGCGCTAGCTAGAACCCTGGACATATTAATGTTTTCATGCTGCATTAGGTTGCCAGATTGCTCCTAAAATGCAAATGAAAGACTTGTGACTATTTAAAGTGTAAAAGTTGGACATAGAGCCTGTGAGTCTACCTGTGTGTCAGCGGTCTCTTCTTCCTCACACTGGACTTCAGGATCTGGTCTTTGGACTCTGTCCTGCTCAACAGATTTTCATGTTAAATGCAGCACTGCAGTGTTTTAATCTTAATGACAGCTGGACATGAGTGGTGGACAGGTGGATGTGTCAAACACGCTTCTTACCTGTCAGACTGTTTGTCATCTGTACAAGGCAGTGTAGTGCTGACAGGGACCAGGGTCATGACCTTTTCCACACCAAGTCTATCAGGAAGTACCACCTCCTTACGCATATTAATATCAGAGTACGGACAACCGAAGGCGCTAAGAAACAGAGAGAGACAGAGACAGTGAGAGGGAGCAAGAGACGGACAGAGAGAGACAGAGAGAGGGAGCGAGAGAGAGACGGAGACAGTGAGTTCATAAGGACATCAGAGACAGGCATGGCTCTGCAGATAACTGACTCCTGCAATCAGATGACAAGATGTCCCGCTGCAGTGAGGTTCTGTGCTGTGGATGTTAACGCTCAGGTGAGGTCAGCCCAGGTTGGTCGAAGATCAAGAGGTCAAGTTGTGGCGAATGTCTTTGCTCTTTTGTAGATCCGAGACTGTGTTGTGAAGTATATCTGTGCCAACACCTCCTCAGTGGGCTTGCTGTGACATCACTCAGAACACACTGTGATAACTGTTATTCCTGCTGAGAGTCCAACAGAATCCAGGACCCGACCTGAGGGAGCAGTTCTCTTTCCTGTGTTTCTGAGTAACTTCTGCATTTGGAGAAGATTTTTGAAAGACAAAGACATGAATAACTGAGCAGCAAGGCAGGTGTCGCTGCGGTCATTCACGCAGTGTACGGTTGGACTGAGCACCAACAGGCGGGTAACATCCTGTCCCAATCAGACTCACTGCCAAGACCAGCGTCCTGAATGAACGTGAGCATGTGGGAACACTGCTTCATTAGGACGTGTGCACACGGCAGGTGTGACTGTGTGATCAGTGACAATCAGTCTTCTTAATGTCAAGGAAAAGATCCAGGTCTGGATGCAAATGAGACATGTTTCACACAACTTCATAAATCTCATCTCAGTTACCTCCTCCTCCAAACTCACAATGCTACCCCCTGCTCCAGAATCACAACGTTACCCCCACCTCCAAACTCACAATGCTACCTCCTCCTCCAAACTCACGATGCTACCTCCTGCTCCAGAATCACAACGTTACCCCCACCTCCAAACTCACAATGCTACCTCCTCCTCCAAACTCACGATGCTACCCCCTGCTCCAGAATCACAACGTTACCCCCTCCTCCAAACTCACGATGCTACCCCCTCCTCCAAACTCACGATGCTACCTCCTCCTCCAAACTCACGATGCTACCTCCTCCTCCAAACTCACGATGCTACCTCCTGCTCCAGAATCACAACGTTACCCCCTCCTCCAAACTCACGATGCTACCCCCTGCTCCAGACTCACAATGTTACCCCCTCCTCCAGACTCACGATGCTACCCTCCTCCTCCAAACTCACGATGCTACCTCCTCCTCCAAACTCACGATGCTACCTCCTCCTCCAAACTCACGATGCTACCTCCTCCTCCAAACTCACGATGCTACCTCCTGCTCCAGAATCACAACGTTACCCCCTCCTCCAAACTCACGATGCTACCCCCTGCTCCAGACTCACAATGTTACCCCCTCCTCCAAACTCACGATCAATCAATCAATTCAATCAATTTTTTTATATAGCGCCAAATCACAACAAACAGTTGCCCCAAGGCGCTTTATATTGTAAGGCAAGGCCATACAATAATTATGTAAAACCCCAACGGTCAAAACGACCCCCTGTGAGCAAGCACTTGGCTACAGTGGGAAGGAAAAACTCCCTTTTAACAGGAAGAAACCTCCAGCAGAACCAGGCTCAGGGAGGGGCAGTCTTCTGCTGGGACTGGTTGGGGCTGAGGGAGAGAACCAGGAAAAAGACATGCTGTGGAGGGGAGCAGAGATCGATCACTAATGATTAAATGCAGAGTGGTGCATACAGAGCAAAAAGAGAAAGAAACAGTGCATCATGGGAACCCCCCAGCAGTCTACGTCTATAGCAGCATAACTAAGGGATGGTTCAGGGTCACCTGATCCAGCCCTAACTATAAGCTTTAGCAAAAAGGAAAGTTTTAAGCCTAATCTTAAAAGTAGAGAGGGTGTCTGTCTCCCTGATCTGAATTGGGAACTGGTTCCACAGGAGAGGAGCCTGAAAGCTGAAGGCTCTGCCTCCCATTCTACTCTTACAAACCCTAGGAACTACAAGTAAGCCTGCAGTCTGAGAGCGAAGCGCTCTATTGGGGTGATATGGTACTACGAGGTCCCTAAGATAAGATGGGACCTGATTATTCAAAACCTTATAAGTAAGAAGAAGAATTTTAAATTCTATTCTAGAATTAACAGGAAGCCAATGAAGAGAGGCCAATATGGGTGAGATATGCTCTCTCCTTCTAGTCCCCGTCAGTACTCTAGCTGCAGCATTTTGAATTAACTGAAGGCTTTTTAGGGAACTTTTAGGACAACCTGATAATAATGAATTACAATAGTCCAGCCTAGAGGAAATAAATGCATGAATTAGTTTTTCAGCATCACTCTGAGACAAGACCTTTCTGATTTTAGAGATATTGCGTAAATGCAAAAAAGCAGTCCTACATATTTGTTTAATATGCGCTTTGAATGACATATCCTGATCAAAAATGACTCCAAGATTTCTCACAGTATTACTAGAGGTCAGGGTAATGCCATCCACAGTAAGGATCTGGTTAGACACCATGTTTCTAAGATTTGTGGGGCCAAGTACAATAACTTCAGTTTTATCTGAGTTTAAAAGCAGGAAATTAGAGGTCATCCATGTCTTTATGTCTGTAAGACAATCCTGCAGTTTAGCTAATTGGTGTGTGTCCTCTGGCTTCATGGATAGATAAAGCTGGGTATCATCTGCGTAACAATGAAAATTTAAGCAATACCGTCTAATAATACTGCCTAAGGGAAACATGTATAAAGTGAATAAAATTGGTCCTAGCACAGAACCTTGTGGAACTCCATAATTAACTTTAGTCTGTGAAGAAGATTCCCCATTTACATGAACAAATTGTAATCTATTAGACAAATATGATTCAAACCACCGCAGCGCAGTGCCTTTAATACCTATGGCATGCTCTAATCTCTGTAATAAAATTTTATGGTCAACAGTATCAAAAGCAGCACTGAGGTCTAACAGAACAAGCACAGAGATGAGTCCACTGTCCGAGGCCATAAGAAGATCATTTGTAACCTTCACTAATGCTGTTTCTGTACTATGATGAATTCTAAAACCTGACTGAAACTCTTCAAATAGACCATTCCTCTGCAGATGATCAGTTAGCTGTTTTACAACTACCCTTTCAAGAATTTTTGAGAGAAAAGGAAGGTTGGAGATTGGCCTATAATTAGCTAAGATAGCTGGGTCAAGTGATGGCTTTTTAAGTAATGGTTTAATTACTGCCACCTTAAAAGCCTGTGGTACATAGCCAACTAACAAAGATAGATTGATCATATTTAAGATCGAAGCATTAAATAATGGTAGGGCTTCCTTGAGCAGCCTGGTAGGAATGGGGTCTAATAAACATGTTGATGGTTTGGATGAAGTAACTAATGAAAATAACTCAGACAGAACAATCGGAGAGAAAGAGTCTAACCAAATACCGGCATCACTGAAAGCAGCCAAAGATAACGATACGTCTTTGGGATGGTTATGAGTAATTTTTTCTCTAATAGTTAAAATTTTGTTAGCAAAGAAAGTCATGAAGTCATTACTAGTTAAAGTTAATGGAATACTCAGCTCAATAGAGTTCTGACTCTTTGTCAGCCTGGCTACAGTGCTGAAAAGAAACCTGGGGTTGTTCTTATTTTCTTCAATTAGTGATGAGTAGAAAGATGTCCTAGCTTTACGGAGGGCTTTTTTTATAGAGCAACAGACTCTTTTTCCAGGCTAAGTGAAGATCTTCTAAATTAGTGAGACGCCATTTCCTCTCCAACTTACGGGTTATCTGCTTTAAACTACGAGTTTGTGAGTTATACCACGGAGTCAGGCACTTCTGATTTAAAGCTCTCTTTTTTAGAGGAGCTACAGCATCCAAAGTTGTCTTCAGTGAGGATGGAAAACTATTGACGAGATACTCTATCTCACTTACAGAGTTTAGGTAGCTACTCTGCACTGTGTTGGTATATGGCATTAGAGAACATAAAGAAGGAATCATATCCTTAAACCTAGTTACAGCGCTTTCTGAAAGACTTCTAGTGTAATGAAACTTATTCCCCACTGCTGGGTAGTCCATCAGAGTAAATGTAAATGTTATTAAGAAATGATCAGACAGAAGGGAGTTTTCAGGGAATACTGTTAAGTCTTCTATTTCCATACCATAAGTCAGAACAAGATCTAAGATATGATTAAAGTGGTGGGTGGACTCATTTACTTTTTGAGCAAAGCCAATACAGTCTAATAATAGATTAAATGCAGTGTTGAGGCTGTCATTCTCAGCATCTGTGTGGATGTTAAAATCGTCCACTATAATTATCTTATCTGAGCTAAGCACTAAGTCAGACAAAAGGTCTGAAAATTCACAGAGAAACTCACAGTAACGACCAGGTGGACGATAGATAATAACAAATAAAACTGTTTTTTGGGACTTCCAATTTGGATGGACAAGACTAAGAGTCAAGCTTTCAAATGAATTAAAGCTCTGTCTGGGTTTTTGATTAATTAATAAGCTGGAATGGAAGATTGCTGGTAATCCTCCGCCCCGGCCCGTGCTACGAGCGTTCTGACAGTTAGTGTGACTCGGGGGTGTTGACTCATTTAAACTAACATATTCATCCTGCTGTAACCAGGTTTCTGTAAGGCAGAATAAATCAATATGTTGATCAATTATTATATCATTTACCAACAGGGACATAGAAGAGAGAGACCTAATGTTTAATAGACCACATTTAACTGTTTTAGTCTGTGGTGCAGTTGAAGGTGCTATATTATTTTTTCTTTTTGAATTTTTATGCTTAAATAGATTTTTGCTGGTTATTGGTAGTCTGGGAGCAGGCACCGTCTCTACGGGGATGGGGTAATGAGGGGATGGCAGGGGGAGAGAAGCTGCAGAGAGGTGTGTAAGACTACAACTCTGCTTCCTGGTCTCAACCCTGGATAGTCACGGTTTGGAGGATTTAAGAAAATTGGCCAGATTTCTAGAAATGAGAGCTGCTCCATCCAAAGTGGGATGGATGCCGTCTCTCCTAACAAGACCAGGTTTTCCCCAGAAGCTTTGCCAATTATCTATGAAGCCCACCTCATTTTTTGGACACCACTCAGACAGCCAGCAATTCAAGGAGAACATGCGGGTAAACATGTCACTCCCGGTCTGATTGGGGAGGGGCCCAGAGAAAACAGAGTCCGACATTGTTTTTGCAAAGTTACTCACCGATTTAATGTTAATTTTAGTGACCTCCGATTGGCGTAACCGGGTGTCATTACTGCCGACGTGAATTACAATCTTACCAAATTTACGCTTAGCCTTAGCCAGCAGTTTCAAATTTCCTTCAATGTCGCCTGCTCTGGCCCCCGGAAGACAATTGACTATGGTTGCTGGCGTCGCTAACTTCACATTTCGCAAAACAGAGTCGCCAATAACCAGAGTTTGATCCTCGGCGGGTGTGTCGTCGAGTGGGGAAAAACGGTTAGAGATGTGAACGGGTTGGCGGTGTACACAGGGCTTCTGTTTAGGGCTACGCTTCCTCCTCACAGTCACCCAGTCAGCCTGCTTTCCCAGCTGCTCGGGATCTGCCAGGGGGGAACTAACGGCGGCTAAGCTACCTTGGTCCGCACCGACTACAGGGGCCTGGCTAGCTGTAGAATTTTCCACGGTGCGGAGCCGAGTCTCCAATTCGCCCAGCCTGGCCTCCAAAGCTACGAATAAGCTACACTTATTACAAGTACCGTTACTGCTAAAGGAGGCCGAGGAATAACTAAACATTTCACACCCAGAGCAGAAAAGTGCGGGAGAGACAGGAGAAGCCGCCATGCTAAATCGGCTAAGAGCTAGTAGCTACGCTAAGGTAGCGGATTCCTAAAAACACGCAAAGTGAATAATGTGTAAATAATTTAGAGGTGATTCAGCAGAAGGAGTGCTTTAGTTAAGGCACGTAAAGATTACACTGGGAAACAAATCGTAATCTAGATAACTAGATCAATCTAACTGCGCAGATTAAACAGCTAACAGATACAGGAAAAACACCGCTGTGCTCCGGAACAGGAAGTGATACAATACCGCAGTGAGAGCCAACCACCAGTAGAGGCAAGCAAGCAATGATGCTACGCTCTGCACCAAAATCACGTTACCCCCTCCTTCAAACTCACGATGCTACCTCCTGCTCCAGACTCACAACGTTACCTCCTCCTCCAAACTCACAATGCTACCTCCTGCTCCAGACTCACAACGTTACCTCCTCCTCCAAACTCACGATGCTACCACCTGCTCCAGACTCACAACGTTACCTCCTCCTCCAAACTCACGATGCTACCACCTGCTCCAGACTCACAACGTTACGTCCTCCTCCAAACTCACGATGCTACCACCTGCTCCAGACTCACAACGTTACGTCCTCCTCCAAACTCACGATGCTACCACCTGCTCCAGACTCACAACGTTACCTCCTCCTCCAAACTCACGATGCTACCACCTGCTCCAGACTCACAACGTTACCTCCTCCTCCAAACTCACGATGCTACCACCTGCTACAGACTCACAACGTTACCTCCTCCTCCAAACTCACGATGCTACCACCTGCTCCAGACTCACAACGTTACCTCCTCCTCCAAACTCACGATGCTACCACCTGCTCCAGACTCACAACGTTACCTCCTCCTCCAAACTCACGATGCTACCACCTGCTCCAGAATCACAACGTTACCCCCTCCTCCAAACTCACGATGCTACCCCCTGCTCCAGACTCATAACGTTACCCCCTCCTCCAAACTCACGATGCTACCCCCTGCTCCAGACTCACAACGTTACCCCCTCCTTCAAACTCACGATGCTACCTCCTGCTCCAGACTCACAACGTTACCTCCTCCTCCAAACTCACGATGCTACCACCTGCTACAGACTCACAATGTTACCTCCTCCTCCAAACTCACGATGCTACCTACCCCTCTGCTCCAAAATCACAACGTTACCCCCTCCTTCAAACTCACGATGCTACCCCTCTGCTCCAGAATCACAACGTTACCCCCTCCTTCAAACTCACGATGCTACCCCTCTGCTCCAAAATCACAACGTTACCCCGTCCTCCAAACTCACGATGCTACCCCCTGCTCCAGACTCACAACGTTACCTCCTCCTCCAAACTCACGATGCTACCTCCTGCTCCAGAATCACAACGTTACCTCCTCCTCCAAACTCACGATGCTACCTCCTGCTCCAGAATCACAACGTTACCTCCTCTTTCAAACTCACGATGCTACCCCCTGCTCCAGACTCACAATGTTACCCCCTCCTCCAAACTCACGATGCTACCCTCTGCACCAAAATCACAACGTTACCCCCTCCTTCAAACTCACGATGCTACCTCCTGCTCCAGACTCACAACGTTACCTCCTCCTCCAAACTCACGATGCTACCTCCTGCTCCAGACTCACAACGTTACCTCCTCCTCCAAATTCACGATGCTACCACCTGCTCCAGACTCACGTTACCTCCTCCTCCAAACTCACGATGCTACCACATGCTCCAGACTCACAACGTTACCTCCTCCTCCAAACTCACGATGCTACCACCTGCTCCAGACTCACAACGTTACCTCCTCCTCCAAACTCACGATGCTACCACCTGCTACAGACTCACAACGTTACCTCCTCCTCCAAACTCACGAAGCTACCTCCTGCTCCAGAATCACAACGTTACCCCCTCCTTCAAACTCACGATGCTACCCCTCTGCTCCAAAATCACAACGTTACCCCGTCCTCCAAACTCACGATGCTACCCCCTGCTCCAGACTCACAACATTACCTCCTCCTCCAAACTCACGATACTACCTCCTGCTCCAGAATCACAACGTTACCTCCTCCTTCAAACTCACGATGCTACCCCCTGCTACAGACTCACAATGTTACCCCCTCCTCCAAACTCACGATGCTACCCTCTGCACCAAAATCACAACGTTACCCCCTCCTTCAAACTCACGATGCTACCTCCTGCTCCAGAATCACAACGTTACCACCTCCTTCAAAGTGACAATGCTACCCCCTGCTCCAGAATCACAACATTACCTCCACCTTCAAATTCACAATGCTACCCCCTGCTCGACTCACGTTTCCTTCTCCTTCAAATTCACGATGCTACCCCCTGCTCCAGACTCACATCACCTCCTCCTTCAAACTCACGATGCTACCCCCTGCTCCAGAATCACAACGTTACTTCCGCCTTCGAATTCACGATGCTAACCCCTGCTCCAGACTCACAACATTACCCCCTCCTTCAAATTCACAATGCTACCCCGTGCTCCAGACTCATGTTACCTCCTCCTTCAAATTCACGGTGCTACCCCCTGCTCCAGACTCACGTTACCTCCTCCTTCAAATTCACGATGCTACCCCCTTCTCCAGACTCACAACGTTACCCCCTCTGTCAAATTCACGATGCTACACCCTCCTCCAGACTCACGAGGTTATCCCTCCTCCAGACTCACGATGTTACCCCCTCCTCGGAACTCACAATGTGACCACCTCCTCCAAACTCACGATGCTACCCTCTGCTCCAAAATCACAACGTTACCCCCTCCTTCAAACTCACGATGCTACCCTCTGCTCCAAAATCACAACGTTACCCCTTCTTCCAAACTCACGATGCTACCCTCTGCTCCAAAATCACATTACCTCCTCCTTCAAATTCACGATGCTACCCACAGCTCCAGAATCACAACGTTACCCCCTCCTTCAAACTCACGATGCTACCCCCTGCTCCAGATTCACAACTGTCCTGTCAGTTTGAGCTCTTGAAGTCTGGGAGGCGCTACAGAGCTCCTCTGGCCAAAGGTTCTTTCAAAAAATCTTTTATACCAAATGCCGTCACCATAATGAACTCAAAATGTGACCACTCCAAAAATTAAACCTGAACTGCTTTACTTCTGTTCTATTTGATTTTATTAGATCTTATTGTATGTTTTATTTATCTTACTAGGTCTTATTCTACTTCTTCCTTTACTTCCATGTATTTTATGTATCTTATTTTTGTTTTATTCGTGTGATTGTATGACTGTTTTATGACTGTTTTTTTTTTTTTGCCGTTTTTGTGCTGGTGAGCCGAAGACAATTTTCCACATCGGTGGACAATAAAGAATTATTCTATTCTATTCTAACGTTACCCCATCCTTCAAACTCACGATGCTACCCCCTGCTCCAGACTCACAACATTACCTCCTCCTCCAAACTCACAATGCTACCCCCTGCTCCAGAATCAGAACGTTACCCCCTCGTCCAAACTCATGATGCTACCCCTGCTCCAGAATCACAACGTTACCTCCTCCTTCAAACTCACGATGCTACCCCCTGCTCCAGACTCACAATGTTACCCCCTCCTTCAAATTCACGATGCTACCCCCTGCTCCAGACTCACAACGTTACCTCCTCCTTCAAATTCACAATGCTACCCCCTGCTCCAGAATCACAACGTTACCCCTCCTTCAAACTCACGATGCTACCCCCTGCTCCAGACTCACAACTGTCCTGTCAGTTTGAGCTCTTGAAGTCTGGGAGGCGCTACAGAGCTCCTCTGGCCAAAGGTTCCTTCAAAAAATCTTTTATACCAAATGCCGTCACCATAATGAACTCAAAAAGTGACCACTCCACAAATTAAACCTGAACTGCTTTACTTCTGTTCTATTTGATTTTATTAGATCTTATTGTATGTTTTATTTATCTTACTAGGTCTTATTCTACTTCTTCCTTTACTTCCATGTATTTTATGTATCTTATTTTTGTTTTATTCGTGTGTTTGTATGACTGTTTTATGACTGTTTTTTTGCCTTTTTTGTGCTGGTGAGCTGAAGACAATTTTCCACATCGGTGGACAATAAAGAATTATTCTATTCTATTCTAACGTTACCCCCTCCTTCAAACTCACGATGCTATGCCCTGCCCCAGACTCACAACATTACCTCCTCCTCCAGAATCACAATGTTACCCCCTCCTCCAAACTCACGATGCTACCCACGCTCCAGAATCACGCTACCTCCTCCTTCAAACTCACGATGCTACCCCCGCTCCAGAATCACGTTACCTCCTCCTTCAAACTCACGATGCTACCACCTGCTCCAGAATCACAACATTACCTCTTCCTTCAAATTCATGATGCTACCCCCTGCTCCAGAATCATGTTACCCCCTCCTCCAACCTGACGATGCTATCCCCTGCTCCAGACTCACAACGTTACCCCCTCCTTCAAATTCACAATGCTACCTCCTGCTCCAGACTAACGTTACCTCCTCCTTCAAACTCACAATGCTACCACCTGCTCCAGAATCACAACATTACCTCTTCCTTCAAATTCATGATGCTACCCCCTGCTCCAGACTCACAACGTTACCCCCTCTTTCAAATTCACGGTGCTACCCACTGCTCCAGACTCACGTTACCTCCTCCTTCAAATTCACGATGCTACCCCCTTCTCCAGACTCACAACGTTACCCCCTCTCTCAAATTCACGATGCTACACCCTGTTCCAGACTCATAACATTATCCCCTCCTCCAGACTCACGATGTTACCCCCTCCTCGGAACTCACAATGTGACCACCTCCTCCAATCTGACGATGTTATCCCCTCCTCAAAACTCACGACGTTACCCCGTTTCAGACTCACGATGTTACCCCGTTTCAGGCTCACGATGTTACCCCCTCCATCAAAACTAACGATGCTACCCCCTGCTCCAGACTTATGACGTTACCCTGTTCCAGACTCAAAATGTTACCAATTCCTTCAAACTCACAATGTTACCCCCTCTTCCAGACTTATGCTACCCCCTGCTCCAAAATCACAACGTTACCCCCTCCTTCAAATTCACGATGCTACCCCCTGCTCCAGACTCACAACTGTCCTGTCAGTTTGAGCTCTTGAAGTCTGGGAGGCGCTACACAGCTCCTCTGGCCAAAGGTTCATTCAAAAAATCTTTTATACCAAATACAGTCACCATAATGAACTCAAAAAAGTGACCACTCCACAAATTAAACCTGAACTGCTTTACGCCTGTTCTATTTGATTTTATTAGCTCTTATTGTACGTTTTATTTATCTTACTAGGTCTTATTCTACTTCTTCCTTTACTTCCATGTATTTTATGTATCTTATTTTTGTTTTATTCGTGTGTTTGTATGACTGTTTTATGACTGTTTTTTGTCTTTTTTGTGCTGGTGAGCCGAAGACAATTTTCCACATCGGTGGACAATAAAGAATTATTCTATTCTAACGTTACACCCTCCTTCAAACTCACAATGCTACCCCCGCTCCAGAATCACAATGTTACCCTCTCGTCCAAACTCACGATGCTACCATCCTGCTCCAGACTCACAACATTTCCTCCTCCTCCAAACTCACGATGATAACCCCTGCTCAAGAATCACAACGTTACCCCCTCCTCCAAACTCACGATGCTAACCACTGCTCCAGAATCACAACGTTACCCCCTCCTCCAAACTCACGATGCTACCCCCTGCTCAAGAATCACAACGTTAACCCCTCCTCCAAACTCACGATGCTACCCCCGCTCCAGAATCACAATGTTACCTCCTCCTTCAAACTCACGATGCTACCCCCTGCTCCAGACTCACAACGTTACCTCCTCATTCAAATTCATGATGCTACCCCCGCTCCAGAATCACGTTACCCCCTCCTCCAACCTCAGAATGCTATCCCATGCTCCAGAATAACAACGTTACCACCTCCTTCAAACTCACGATGGTACCCCCTGCTCCAGACTCACAACGTTACCTCCTCCTTCAAATTCACAATGCTACCCCCTGCTCCAGAATCACAACGTTACCTCCTCCTTCAAACTCACAACGCTACCACCTGCTCCAGAATCAAATCAAATCAATTTTAATTATATAGCGCCAAATCACAACAAACAGTTGCCCCAAGGCGCTTTATATTGTATGGCAAAAACTCCCTTTTAACAGGAAGAAACCTCCAGCAGAACCAGGCTCAGGGAGGGGCAGTCTTCTGCTGGGACTGGTTGGGGCTAAGGGAGAGAACCGGGAAAAAGACATGCTGTGGAGGGGAGCAGAGATCAATCACTAATGATTAAATGCAGAGTGGTGCATACAGAGCAAAAAGAGAAAGAAACACTCAATGCATTATGGGAACCCCCCAGCAGTCTACGTCTATAGCAGCATAACTAAGGGATGGTTCAGGGTCACCCGATCCAGCCCTAACTATAAGCTTTAGCAAAAAGGAAAGTTTTAAGCCTAATCTTAAAAGTAGAGAGGGTGTCTGTCTCCATGATCCGAATTGGGAGCTGGTTCAACAGGAGAGGAGCCTGAAAGCTGAAGGGTCTGCCTCCCATTCTACTCTTACAAACCCTAGGAACTACAAGTAAGCCTGCAGTCTGAGAGCGAAGCGCTCTATTGGGGTCACAACGTTACCTCTTCCTTCAAATTCATGATGCTACCCACTGCTCCAAAATCACAACATTACCCCATCCTTCAAATTCACAATGCTACCCCCTCTCCAGACTCACATTACCTCCTCCTTCAAACTCACAATGCTAACCCCGCTCCAGAATCACATTACCTCTTCCTTCAAACTCAAAACGTTACCCCCTCCTCCAAACTCACGATGCTACCCCTCCTTCAAACTCACGATGCTACCCTCTGCTCCAAAATCACAACGTTACCCCCTCCTTCAAACTCACGATGCTACCCTCTGCACCAAAATCACAACGTTACCCCCTCCTCCAAACTCACGATGCTACCCTCTGCTCCAAAATCACAACGTTACCCCCTCCTCCAAACTCACGATGCTACCCTCTGCTCCAAAATCACGTTACCTCCTCCTTCAAATTCCCGATGCTACCCACAGCTCCAGAATCACAACGTTACCCCCTCCTTCAAATTCACAATGCTACCCCCTGCTCCAGAATCACAACGTTACCCCCTCCTTCAAACTCACGATGCTACCCCCTGCTCCAGACTCACGTTATCCCCTCGTCCAACCTCACGATGCTATCCCCTGCTCCAGAATCACAACGTTACCCCGTCCTTCAAACTCACGATGCTACCCCCTCCTCCAGACTCACAATGTTACCCCCTCCTTCAAATTCACGATGCTACCCCTGCTCCAGACTCACAACGTTACCCCCCTCCTTCAAATTCACAATGCTACCCCCTGCTCCAGAATCACAACGTTACCCCCTCCTTCAAACTCACGATGCTACCCCCTCCTCCAGACTCACAATGTTACCCCCTCCTTCAAATTCACGATGCTACCCCCTGCTCCAGACTCACAACGTTACCCCCTCCTTCAAATTCACAATGCTACCCCCTGCTCCAGAATCACAACGTTACCCCCTCCTTCAAACTCACGATGCTACCCCCTGCTCCAGACTCACAACGTTACCCCCTCCTTCAAACTCACGATGCTACCCCCTGCTCCAGACTCACAACTGTCCTGTCAGTTTGAGCTCTTGAAGTCTGGGAGGCGCTACAGAGCTCCTCTGGCCAAAGGTTCTTTCAAAAAATCTTTTATACCAAATGCCGTCACCATAATGAACTCAAAAAGTGACCACTCCACAAATTAAACCTGAACTGCTTTACTTCTGTTCTATTTGATTTTATTAGATCTTATTGTACGTTTTATTTATCTTACTAGGTCTTATTCTACTTCTTCCTTTACTTCCATGTATTTTATGTATCTTATTTTTGTTTTATTCGTGTGTTTGTATGACTGTTTTATGACTGTTTTTTGCCTTTTTTGTGCTGGTGAGCCGAAGACAATTTTCCACATCGGTGGACAATAAAGAATTATTCTATTCTATTCTAACGTTACCCCCTCCTTCAAACTCACGATGCTACGCCCTGCCCCAGACTCACAACATTACCTCCTCCTCCAGAATCACGTTACCTCCTCCTTCAAACTCACGATGCTACCCCCTGCTCCAGACTCACAACGTTACCTCTTCCTTCAAATTCATGATGCTACCCCCTGCTCCAGAATCACAATGTTACCCCCTCCTCCAACCTCACGATGCTATCCCCTGCACCAGAATCACAACGTTACCTCCTCCTTCAAACTCACGATGCTACCCCTGATCCAGAATCACAACGTTACCTCTTCCTTCAAACTCACAACGCTAGCCCCTGCTCCAGACTCACAACGTTACCTCCTCCTTCAAACTCACAATGCTAGCCCCTGCTCCAGACTCACAACGTTACCTCCTCCTCCAAACTCACGATGCTACCGCCTCCTCCAGACTCACAACGTTACCCCCTCCTCCAAACTTACGATGCTACCCTCTGCTCCAGAATCACGTTACCCCCTCCTTCAAATTCACGATGCTACCCCCTGCTCCAGAATCACAACGTTACCCCCTTCTCCAAACTCACGATGCTACCCCCTGCTCCAGAATCACAACGTTACCCCCTCCTCCAAACTCACGATGCTACCCCCTGCTCCAGAATCACAACGTTACCCCTCCTTCAAATTCACGATGCTACCCCCTGCTCCAGACTCACAACATTACCCCCTCCTTCAAACTCACGATGCTACCCTCTGCTCCAAAATCACAACGTTACCCCCTCCTCCAAACTCACGATGCTACCCTCTGCTCCAAAATCACAACGTTACCCCCTCCTTCAAATTCACGATGCTACCCCCTGCTCCAAAATCACAACGTTACCCCGTCCTTCAAACTCACGATGCTACCCCCTGCTCCAGACTCACAACTGTCCTGTCAGTTTGAGCTAATGAAGTCTGGGAGGCGCTACAGAGCTCCTCTGGCCAAAGGTTCTTTCAAAAAAATCTTTTATACCAAATGCCGTCTCCATAATGAACTCAAAAAAGTGACCACTCCACAAATTAAACCTGAACTGCTTTACTTCTGTTCTATTTGATTTTATTAGATCTTATTGTATGTTTTATTTATCTTACTAGGTCTTATTCTACTTCTTCCTTTACTTCCATGTATTTTATTTTCTTATTTTTGTTTTATTCGTGTGTTTGTATGACTGTTTTTTTGCCTTTTTTGTGCTGGTGAGCCGAAGACAATTTTCCACAGGTGGACAATAAAGAATTATTCTATTCTATTCTAACGTTACCGTGAGCCGAAGACAATTTTCCACAGGTGGACAATAAAGAGTTATTCTATTCTATTCTAACGTTACCCCCTCCTTCAAACTCACGATGCTACCCACTGCTCCAGACTCACAACATTACCTCCTCCTCCAAACTCACGATGCTACCACCTGCTCCAGACTCACAACATTACCTCCTCCTCCAAACTCACGATGCTACCCCCTGCTCCAGAATCACAACGTTACCCCCTCCTTCAACTTCATGATGCTACCCCCTGCTCCAGAATCACATTACCCCCTCCTCCAACCTCACGATGCTATCCCCTGGTCCAGAATCACAACGTTACCTCCTCCTTCAAACTCACGATGCTACCCCCTGCTCCAGACTCACAATGTTACCCCCTCCTTCAAACTCACAACGCTACCCCCTGCTCCAGAATCACAACGTTACCTCCTCCTTCAAACTCACAACGCTACCCCCTGCTCCAGACTCACAACGTTACCCCCTCCTTCAAACTCACAACGCTACCCCCTGCTCCAGACTCACAACTGTCCTGTCAGTTTGAGCTCTTGAAGTCTGGGAGGCGCTACAGAGCTCCTCTGGCCAAAGGTTCTTTCAAAAAATCTTTTATACCAAATGCAGTCACCATAATGAACTCAAAAAAGTGACCACTCCACAAATTAAACCTGAACTGCTTTACTTCTGTTCTATTTGATTTTATTAGATCTTATTGTACGTTTTATTTATCTTACTAGGTCTTATTCTACTTCTTCCTTTACTTTCATGTATTTTATGTATCTTATTTTTGTTTTATTCGTGAGTTTGTATGACTGTTTTATGACTTTTTTTTGTCTTTTTTGTGCTGGTGAGCCGAAGACAATTTTCCAAATCGGTGGACAATAAGGAATTATTCTATTCTATTCTAACGTTACCCCCTCCTTCAACCTCACAATGCTATCCCATGATCCAGAATAACAACGTTACCCCCTCCTTCAAACTCATGATGCTACCCCCTGCTCCAGACTCACAATGTTACCCCCTCCTTCAAATTCCCGATGCTACCCCCTGCTCCAGAATCACATCGTTACCTCCTCCTTCAAACTCACGATGCTACCCCCTTCTCCAGACTCACAACGTTACCCCCTCTGTCAAATTCACAATGCTACCCCCTGCTCCAGAACCACAACGTTACCCCCTCCTTCAAATTTACGATGATACCCCCTGCTCCAGACTCACAACATTACCCCCTCCTTCAAATTCACGATGCTACCCCCTGCTCCAGACTCACGTTACCTCCTCCTTCAAACTCACAATGCTACCCCCTGCTCCAAAATCACAACGTTACCTCCTCCTTCAAACTCACGATGCTACCCCCTGCTCCAGACTCACAATGTTACCCCCTCCTTCAAACTCACAACGCTACCCCCTGCTCCAGAATCACAACGTTACCTCCTCCTTCAAACTCACAACGCTACCCCCTGCTCCAGACTCACAACGTTACCCCCTCCTTCAAATTCACAATGCTACCCCCTGCTCCAGACTCACGTTACCTCCTCCTTCAAACTCACAACGCTACCCCCTGCTCCAGACTCACAACTGTCCTGTCAGTTTGAGCTCTTGAAGTCTGGGAGGCGCTACAGAGCTCCTCTGGCCAAAGGTTCTTTCAAAAAATCTTTTATACCAAATGCAGTCACCATAATGAACTCAAAAAAGTGACCACTCCACAAATTAAACCTGAACTGCTTTACTTCTGTTCTATTTGATTTTATTAGATCTTATTGTACATTTTATTTATCTTACTAGGTCTTATTCTACTTCTTCCTTTACTTTCATGTATTTTATGTATCTTATTTTTGTTTTATTCGTGAGTTTGTATGACTGTTTTATGACTTTTTTTTGTCTTTTTTGTGCTGGTGAGCCGAAGACAATTTTCCAAATCGGTGGACAATAAGGAATTATTCTATTCTATTCTAACGTTACCCCCTCCTTCAACCTCACAATGCTATCCCATGATCCAGACTCACAATGTTACCCCCTCCTTCAAATTCCCGATGCTACCCCCTGCTCCAGAATCACATCGTTACCTCCTCCTTCAAACTCACGATGCTACCCCCTTCTCCAGACTCACAACGTTACCCCCTCTGTCAAATTCACGATGCTACCCCCTGCTCCAGACTCACAACATTACCCCCTCCTTCAAATTCACGATGCTACCCCCTGCTCCAGACTCACGTTACCTCCTCCTTCAAACTCACAATGCTACCCCCTGCTCCAAAATCACAATGTTACCCCCTCCTCCAAACTCACGATGCTACCCCCTGCTCCAGAATCACAACGTTACCCCCTCCTTCAAACTCACGATGCTACCCCCTGCTCCAGACTCACAACTGTCCTGTCAGTTTGAGCTCTTGAAGTCTGGGAGGCGCTACAGAGATCCTCTGGCCAAAGGTTTTTTCAAAAAATCTTTTATACCAAATGCCATCACCATAATGAACTCAAAAAAGTGACCACTCCACAAATTAAACCTGAACTGCTTTACTTACTTTACTTACTATGACTTTTTTTTGTCTTTTTTGTGCTGGTGAGCCGAAGACAATTTTCCACATCGGTGGACAATAAGGAATTATTCTATTCTATTCTAACGTTACCCCCTCCTTCAAACTCACGATGCTACCCCCTGCTCCAGACTCACAACATTACCACCTCCTTCAAATTCATGATGCTGCCCCCTGCTCCAGAATCACGTTACCCCCTCCTCCAACCTCACAATGCTACCCTCTGCTCCAGACTCACAATGTTACCCCCTCCTTCAAATTCCCGATGCTACCCGCTGCTCCAGACTCACAACGTTACCTCCTCCTTCAAACTCACAACGCTATCCCTGCTCCAGACTCACGTTACCCCTTCCTTCAAATTCACAATGCTACCCCCTGCTCCAGACTCACGTTACCTCCTCCTTCAAACTCACGATGCTACCACCTGCTCCAGAATCACAACGTTACCTCTTCCTTCAAATTCATGATGCTACCCCCAGCTCCAGACTCACGTTACCTCCTCCTTCAAACTCACGATGCTACCCCCGCTCCAGAATCACAATGTTACCTCTTCCTTCAAACTCACAACGCTATCCCTGCTCCAGACTCACAACGTCACCCCCTCCTTCAAATTCACGATGCTACCACCTGCTCCAGACTCACAACGTTACCTCCTTCAAACTCACGATGCTACCCCAAGCTCCAGACTCACAACGTTCAATCAATCAATCAATCAATTTTTTTTTATATAGCGCCAAATCACAACAAACAGTTGCCCCAAGGCGCCTTATATTGTAAGGCAAGGCCATACAATAATTATGTAAAACCCCAACGGTCAAAACGACCCCCTGTGAGAAAGCACTTGGCTACAGTGGGAAGGAAAAACTCCCTTTTTCAGGAAGAAACCTCCAGCAGAACCAGGCTCAGGGAGGGGCAGTCTTCTGCTGGGACTGGTTGGGGCTGAGGGAGAGAACCAGGAAAATGACATGCTGTGGAGGGGAGCAGAGATCGATCACTAATGATTAAATGCAGAGTGGTGCATACAGAGCAAAAAGAGAAAGAAACAGTGCATCATGGGAACCCCCCAGCAGTCTACGTCTATAGCAGCATAACTAAGGGATGGTTCAGGGTCACCTGATCCAGCCCTAACTATAAGCTTTAGCAAAAAGGAAAGTTTTAAGCCTAATCTTAAAACGTTACCACCTCCTTCAAACTCACAATGCTACCCCCTGCTCCAGAATCACAACATTACCTCCGCCTTCAAATTCACGATGCTACCCCCTGCTACAGACTCACATTACCTCCTCCTTCAAATTCACGATGCTACCCCCGCTCCAGACTCACGTTACCTCCTCCTTCAAATTCACGATCCTACCCCCTTCTCCAGACTCACAACGCTACCCCCTCTGTCAAATTCACGATGCTACACCCTGCTCCAGACTCATAACATTATCCCCTCCTCCAGACTCACGAGGTTATCCCTCCTCCAGACTCACAATGTTATCCCCTCCTCAAAACTCACGACGTTACCCCGTTTCAGACTCGCGATGTTACCCCGTTTCAGACTCACGATGTTACCCCTCCATCAAAACTAACAATGCTACCCCCTGCTCCAGACTTATGACGTTACCCCGTTCCAGACTCACAATGTTACCCACTCCTTCAAACTCACAATGTTACCCCCTCTTCCAGACTTATGTTACACTCTCCTCCTCCAGACTCATGTTACCACCTCCTTCAAATACACAATGCTACCCCCTGCTCCAGACTCACAACATTACCCCCTCCTTCAAATTCACGATGCTACCCCCTGCTCCAGACTCACGTTACCTCCTCCTTCAAATTCACGATGCTACCCCCTGCTACAGACTCACATTACCTCCTCCTTCAAATTCACGATGCTACCCCCGCTCCAGACTCACGTTACCTCCTCCTTCAAATTCACGATGCTACCCCCTGCTCCAGACTCATACCATTATCCCCTCCTCCAGACTCACGAGGTTATCCCTCCTCCAGACTCACGAAGTTATCCCTCCTCCAGACTCACGATGTTACCCCCTCCTCGGAACTCACAATGTGACCACCTCCTCCAATCTGACGACGTTATCCCCTCCTCAAAACTCACGACGTTACCCCGTTTCAGACTCACGATGTTACCCCGTTCCAGACTCACAATGTTACCCACTCCTTCAAACTCACAACGTTACACCCTCTTCCAGACTTATGTTACACTCTCCTCAAGACTCATCAATTCAATCAATCAATTTTTTTTTTATATAGCGCCAAATCACAACAAACAGTTGCCCCAAGGCGCTTTATATTGTAAGGCAAGGCCATACAATGATGATGTAAAACCCCAACGGTCAAAACGACCCCCTGTGAGCAAGCACTTGGCTACAGTGGGAAGGAAAAACTCCCTTTTAACAGGAAGAAACCTCCAGCAGAACCAGGCTCAGGGAGGGGCAGTCTTCTGCTGGGACTGGTTGGGGCTGAGGGAGAGAACCAGGAAAAAGACATGCTGTGGAGGGGAGCAGAGATCGATCACTAATGATTAAATGCAGAGTGGTGCATACAGAGCAAAAAGAGAAAGAAACAGTGCATCATGGGAACCCCCCAGCAGTCTACGTCTATAGCAGCATAACTAAGGGATGGTTCAGGGTCACCTGATCCAGCCCTAACTATAAGCTTTAGCAAAAAGGAAAGTTTTAAGCCTAATCTTAAAAGTAGAGAGGGTGTCTGTCTTCCTGATCTGAATTGGGAGCTGGTTCCACAGGAGAGGAGCCTGAAAGCTGAAGGCTCTGCCTCCCATTCTACTCTTACAAACCCTAGGAACTACAAGTAAGCCTGCAGTCTGAGAGCGAAGCGCTCTATTGGGGTGATATGGTACTACGAGGTCCCTAAGATAAGATGGGACCTGATTATTCAAAACCTTGTAAGTAAGAAGAAGAATTTTAAATTCTATTCTAGAATTAACAGGAAGCCAATGAAGAGAGGCCAATATGGGTGAGATATGCTCTCTCCTTCTAGTCCCCGTCAGTACTCTAGCTGCAGCATTTTGAATTAACTGAAGGCTTTTTAGGGAACTTTTAGGACAACCTGATAATAATGAATTACAATAGTCCAGCCTAGAGGAAATAAATGCATGAATTAGTTTTTCAGCATCACTCTGAGACAAGACCTTTCTGATTTTAGAGATATTGCGTAAATGCAAAAAAGCAGTCCTACATATTTGTTTAATATGCGCTTTGAATGACATATCCTGATCAAAAATGACTCCAAGATTTCTCACAGTATTACTAGAGGTCAGGGTAATGCCATCCAGAGTAAGGATCTGGTTAGACACCATGTTTCTAAGATTTGTGGGGCCAAGTACAATAACTTCAGTTTTATCTGAGTTTAAAAGCAGGAAATTAGAGGTCATCCATGTCTTTATGTCTGTAAGACAATCCTGCAGTTTAGCTAATTGGTGTGTGTCCTCTGGCTTCATGGATAGATAAAGCTGGGTATCATCTGCGTAACAATAAAAATTTAAGCAATACCGTCTAATAATACTGCCTAAGGGAAGCATATATAAAGTGAATAAAATTGGTCCTAGCACAGAACCTTGTGGAACTCCATAATTAACTTTAGTCTGTGAAGAAGATTCCCCATTTACATGAACAAATTGTAATCTATTAGACAAATATGATTCAAACCACCGCAGCGCAGTGCCTTTAATACCTATGGCATGCTCTAATCTCTGTAATAAAATTTTATGGTCAACAGTATCAAAAGCAGCACTGAGGTCTAACAGAACAAGCACAGAGATGAGTCCACTGTCCGAGGCCATAAGAAGATCATTTGTAACCTTCACTAATGCTGTTTCTGTACTATGATGAATTCTAAAACCTGACTGAAACTCTTCAAATAGACCATTCCTCTGCAGATGATCAGTTAGCTGTTTTACAACTACCCTTTCAAGAATTTTTGAGAGAAAAGGAAGGTTGGAGATTGGCCTATAATTAGCTAAGATAGCTGGGTCAAGTGATGGCTTTTTAAGTAATGGTTTAATTACTGCCACCTTAAAAGCCTGTGGTACATAGCCAACTAACAAAGATAGATTGATCATATTTAAGATCGAAGCATTAAATAATGGTAGGGCTTCCTTGAGCAGCCTGGTAGGAATGGGGTCTAATAAACATGTTGATGGTTTGGATGAAGTAACTAATGAAAATAACTCAGACAGAACAATCGGAGAGAAAGAGTCTAACCAAATACCGGCATCACTGAAAGCAGCCAAAGATAACGATACGTCTTTGGGATGGTTATGAGTAATTTTTTCTCTAATAGTTAAAATTTTGTTAGCAAAGAAAGTCATGAACTCATTACTAGTTAAAGTTAATGGAATACTCAGCTCAATAGAGCTCTGACTCTTTGTCAGCCTGGCTACAGTGCTGAAAAGAAACCTGGGGTTGTTCTTATTTCTTCAATTAGTGATGAGTAGAAAGATGTCCTAGCTTTACGGAGGGCTTTTTATAGAGCAACAGACTCTTTTTCCAGGCTAAGTGAAGATCTTCTAAATTAGTGAGACGCCATTTCCTCTCCAACTTACGGGTTATCTGCTTTAAGCTACGAGTTTGAGAGTTATACCATGGAGTCAGACACTTCTGATTTAAAGCTCTCTTTTTCAGAGGAGCTACAGCATCCAAAGTTGTCTTCAATGAGGATGTAAAACTATTGACGAGATACTCTATCTCCCTTACAGAGTTTAGGTAGCTACTCTGCACTGTGTTGGTATATGGCATTAGAGGACATAAAGAAGGAATCATATCCTTAAACCTAGTTACAGCGCTTTCTGAAAGACTTCTAGTGTAATGAAACTTATTCCCTACTGCTGGGTAGTCCATCAGAGTAAATGTAAATGTTATTAAAAAATGATCAGACAGAAGGGAGTTTTCAGGGAATACTGTTAAGTCTTCTATTTCCATACCATAAGTCAGAACAAGATCTAAGATATGATTAAAGTGGTGGGTGGACTCATTTACTTTTTGAGCAAAGCCAATAGAGTCTAATAATAGATTAAATGCAGTGTTGAGGCTGTCATTCTCAGCATCTGTGTGGATGTTAAAATCGCCCACTATAATTATCTTATCTGAGCTAAGCACTAAGTCAGACAAAAGGTCTGAAAATTCACAGAGAAACTCACAGTAACGACCAGGTGGACGATAGATAATAACAAATAAAACTGGTTTTTTGGGACTTCCAATTTGGATGGACAAGACTAAGAGACAAGCTTTCAAATGAATTAAAGCTCTGTCTGGGTTTTTGATTAATTAATAAGCTGGAATGGAAGATTGCTGCTAATCCACCGCCCCGGCCCGTGCTACGAGCATTCTGACAGTTAGTGTGACTCGGGGGTGTTGACTCATTTAAACTAACATATTCATCCTGCTGTAACCAGGTTTCTGTTAGGCAGAATAAATCAATATGTTGATCAATTATTATATCATTTACCAACAGGGACTTAGAAGAGAGAGACCTAATGTTTAATAGACCACATTTAACTGTTTTAGTCTGTGGTGCAGTTGAAGGTGCTATATTATTTTTTCTTTTTGAATTTTTATGCTTAAATAGATTTTTGCTGGTTATTGGTAGTCTGGGAGCAGGCACCGTCTCTACGGGGATGGGGTAATGAGGGGATGGCAGGGGGAGAGAAGCTGCAGAGAGGTGTGTAAGACTACAACTCTGCTTCCTGGTCCCAACCCTGGATAGTCACGGTTTGGAGGATTTAAGAAAATTAGCCAGATTTCTAGAAATGACAGCTGCTCCATCCAAAGTGGGATGGATGCAGTCTCTCCTAACAAGACCAGGTTTTCCCCAGAAGCTTTGCCAATTATCTATGAAGCCCACCTCATTTTTTGGACACCACTCAGACAGCCAGCAATTCAAGGAGAACATGCGGCTAAACATGTCACTCCCGGTCTGATTGGGGAGGGGCCCAGAGAAAACTACAGAGTCCGACATTGTTTTTGCAAAGTTACACACCGATTTAATGTTAATTTTAGTGACCTCCGATTGGCGTAACCGGGTGTCATTACTGCCGACGTGAATTACAATCTTACCAAATTTACGCTTAGCCTTAACCAGCAGTTTCAAATTTCCTTCAATGTCGCCTGCTCTGGCCCCCGGAAGACAATTGACTATGGTTGCTGGTGTCGCTAACTTCACATTTCTCAAAACAGAGTCGCCAATAACCAGAGTTTGATCCTCGGCGGGTGTGTCGTCGAGTGGGGAAAAACGGTTAGAAATGTGAACGGGTTGGCGGTGTACACGGGGCTTCTGTTTAGGGCTACGCTTCCTCCTCACAGTCACCCAGTCAGCCTGCTTTCCCGGCTGCTCGGGATCTGCCAGGGGGGAACTAACGGCGGCTAAGCTACCTTGGTCCGCACCGACTACAGGGGCCTGGCTAGCTGTAGAATTTTCCACGGTGCGGAGCCGAGTCTCCAATTCGCCCAGCCTGGCCTCCAAAGCTACGAATAAGCTACACTTATTACAAGTACCATTACTGCTAAAGGAGGCCGAGGAATAACTAAACATTTCACACCCAGAGCAGAAAAGTGCGGGAGAGACAGGAGAAGCCGCCATGCTAAATCGGCTAAGAGCTAGTAGCTACGCTAAGCTAGCGGATTCCTAAAAACACGCAAAGTGAATAATGTGTAAATAATTTAGAGGTGATTCAGCAGAAGGAGTGCTTTAGTTAAGGCACGTAAAGATTACACTGGGAAACAAATCGTAATCTAGATAACTAGATCAATCTAACTGCGCAGATTAAACAGCTAACAGATACAGAAAAACACCGCTGTGCTCCGGAACAGGAAGTGATACAATACCGCAGTGAGAGCCAACCACCAGTAGAGGCCAAGTAGAGGGAACTCATGTTCCCACCTCCTCCAAACTCACAAAATTAACCCTCCTCCACACTCATGATGTTATCCCCTCCTCCAGACTCATGTTACCCCCTCCTCCAGACTCATGATGTTACATCCTCCTTCAGACTCACGACGGTATCCGTTCGTCCAAACTCACATTACCCCATCCTCCAGACTCATGACGTTACACCCCCCCTCCAAACTCACGATGTTACCCCCCTCCTCCAGACTCACGATGTTACCACCTCTTCCAATCTCACGACGTTATCTCCACCTCCAATCTCACAATGTGACAACCTCCTCCAAACTCACAATGTTGCCCCCTACTCCAAACCCATGACGTCACCCCTTCCTCCAGACCCACAATGCCACCCCCTCCTCCAAACTCACAATGTTGCCCCCTACTCCAGAGTCATGATGCGCCCCTCCTCCAAACTCATGACATTACATCCTCCTCCAGACTCACGACGTTACCGCTCCTAGAAACTCACATTAGCCCATCTTTCAAACTCACAACATTACCTCATCCTCCAGACTCACGACGTTACACCCTCCTCCAAACTCACATTATCCCTGCCTCCAAATTCACAATGTGACTACCTCCTCTAAATGGAAAATCAGAAGGTTATTCCCCCAACCAAATTCATGACATCACCCATTCCTCCAAACTCATGACGTCTCCCCGTCCTCCTAACTCATGACCTTACCCCCTCCTCCAAACTCATGAAGTTACCCCCGGCTCCAGACTCACGATGTTACCCACTCCTTCAAACTCACGATGTTACCCCATCCTTCAGACTCACGACGTTACACCCTCCACCAAACTCATGATATTACCCCATCCTCCAGACTCACGACGTTACCACCTCTTCCAAACCCATGACGTTATCTCCACCTCCAAACTCACAATGTGACCACCTCCTCCAAACTGACGATGTTAACTCCTCTTCCAAACTCAAAACATTAGTCCCTTCTCCAAACTCATGACGTCACCACTTACTCCAGACCCACGGTGCCACCCCCTCCTCCAAACTCACGTTACCCCTTGCTCCATACTCACGCCGTTACCCGCTCCTCCAAACTCACATTACCCCACCCCATCTTTCAAACTCACACCATTACCTCATCCTCCAGTCACGACGTTACACCCTCCTCCAAACTCACGACATTATCCCCGCCTCCAAATTCACAATGTGACCACCTCTTCTAAACTGAAAATCAGAACGTTATTCCCCCAACCAAATTCACGTCACCCCCTCCTCCAAACTCACAATGTGACCACCTCCTACAGTCTCACGATGTTATAACCTCCTCCAAACTCACGTCGTTACCCGCTTCACCAACCTCACATGACCCCCTTCTCCAGACTCACGTTACCCCTCCTCCAGAACCACGTTACACCTCCTCCAAACTCACGACGGTATCCCCTCCTCCAGACTAAAGGGCCTTTCACAATGAAAGTGTCAGACGCATCAGAAGCGTCAAAAATCGGTCTAAAAAGCATTATTTTCAACGAGATGCATTGCTTTTTAAATGCATCAGGAGCATAGCGTCAAAAGCCGAGCTAAAACAACGCTTCTGACGGGAGCGCACATTGCCGCTTGTCGGCAGGCTGACACGGTCAAAGTTCAATCCAATCCAACTTTCGATGCGCTGAGCCGTGACGTAGCTTTGCGCTGTCCAATAGGAACGACACGTCAGGCCAAAACACGGAAGACTAGTGGCAGAAACCACTGATCTGTACAAAACAGATCTGTGCAGAAACCACTGATCTGTACAAAACAGAAACGTGTCATAGGACTGCTCATTTATAGAGCAGTTTTCTGAAGAAAAATCCTTGGAATTTTTTTTGTTATTGTTTGTTACCTAAATATTTCTGATTACCATTTAAAAAAGTTTATAACACTTGTAATTAAAATAGCTAAATCAATAAATGGTTCTTTAGAAACCTTTCATCTGTAAATTAAAACCACCTGTTATTTCAGATTAGATAATTTCTTGTTTAACATAAGGAACCTTGGACATTTTTGTTAGACAAATAAAATAACATGGAATCTTGTATATTTTTTAAGTCTGGTAGATTATTTATATCTCATTTCAAACAGAAAAACAGACACTGTAAATAAATACAAATGTTTATTATAAATGCAACAGGAAATAATTTAACAATGACTGCAGTGTGATTGTAAAGTAGGATTTCTGTCACATAAACCTCATGATGAATTTTTTATAGTCATTTAAACTTGTAATTTCATCAAAATATGTAATTGCCTTTAATGTTGTTATCAGGAAAGAGTCATTTCTAAAATATGAATTTGAGCACAATAAGTGGAGAGCTTCTACCTGTGCAAATGTCTTTTGACTTTGATTCATGGACATTTTTAATGATCCGTTCATTAATTGTTAAAATATAAAATGAAACAGCTTTTTTAAAAATAATAAAATAGTTGCTGTTCAAAGAGCCTTTTATTTAGAAGCAGGTGATGTTCTGCTGGATTCTCTGGACCAGATGAAGGTCTCTTCTGCAGCTTTGACCTCTGGTGCTGTTGCTGAAGACACTTTTGTCCTATTTTGAAGAGCAGAGATGTTTTCTTTCGACTGGACTTCGTGGTGTTCAGCTCATCAGTAGAAGTTTGGTTGTCTGCACAGCAAATGTTCCTGATTGGGACAAATAAAAATATTTATTTAAATATAAAGAAACATGAAACAGTTTATATATAAAAAATAAAAAAAAAACAGGAAAAAAAAACGCCCGAAAAAAAAAATTTATTTAAAGATGAGCTTTTGTGGTCTCCGAAAAAAAGCTGTAGCTTTATTTGGTAAAAATAAAAAAGACTGAACCATTTACAAATTAAAGTGTTCACTCAGATCAACTGTGCTAAAAGGCTAAGCTAACGTTAGCCGATCATTAAACCTTCACAGTTCAGTAAACGTCACATTTTATTTTTACATTATTCTCACCTCGATAAAGCTGCAGAACTAAACTCCGTTGGTCAAACTGGGACTTCACATATATCCAAAAAGTGGGAGATTTTCGGACTGAGTGGGTTTGCTCCATCACCCCGGCTGCCTGCCTCGGTCTGCACAGTGATGATGCCTGAAGGCCGGCTTCTCCGTGCGGGTCGGCCCGCTGTCGCGGTTCGATCGATATCCCACCAAGTCGTCAGTCCTCCGTCGGTCGGCGTCACTCTGAAAAGTAGCTGAAAAAAAGCTTCTCCCAGCAGGGTGATGGAGAATCATTCTACTGCTGTTTTTAAAGCTTTTTTGTGGTTCAGGTGACGCAGATTCAAGATGGTGATCGCTGAACTTATTTCAGGTTGTGGAAACAGCCAGAGTGGGACGTAGATATCTCTGCCCCCTTGCCGCTTCCGAAGTGAAGCGTCTGATGTCATGCGTTGGACGCGTTAAAGCGTTGGGAGGCGTTATGAAGCTTTCAGTGTGAAAGGCCCTTAACGAGGTTACCCCTCCTCCAAACTCATGATGTTACCCCTTTCCCCAAACTCACATTACCCCCTCCTCCAGACTCACGTTACCCCCTTAACAAAATTGATGTTAATTTCCTTTAAAAAGCCAGAAATCCTGTCGTCTGTCCATACTGCAGCTCTCTGCACCTGGTGATTAAAGGTCAGCAAAAGTGCCAGTGTGATTGGTTGATGTCATATTTGGACAACAAAACACCAAACAATCATGAACATGGTAAACCCAACAGTTTTGTGCACAATGCTGGCTTTTTTACTGCTTATGTAGCAGAATGTGCTAGGACATGCCCTCAGTGTCAGTCCATTTAGTGCCCACTGTTAAAATCAAGGTTTTGTGGTGTTTAAAGTTATTGTGTTTCATTGGAGGGACACTGTTTCTGAGTCTGCTTCAGCTAAATTAACATGAAATCTTTCTTTTTTTTTCCCCAGTCTGCACAGGTAGTAATGGTAAAAGCCACACTGGCAGAACCATTTATGTACATTAATACACATACTGTATATGCAATTTATTCTTTTAAGACAGAAGGTTTGTTGTGTGTGAGTGAAGGTGATGTGTGTGTGTATGTGACCCCCATACATCCTTCCCCATCAGCCTACAACATCCTACTCAAAGGCCAACCGACAACTTCTATCAGGAAGGGCCGACCACCAAAACAACACAAAGACAGACAAGAACGAAAGACAAGTGGTGAAGACAATAACTGTGACGTGAGACACTGAGGAGACAGGCCCCAACCATATGACATACCAGGACAAACAACCACACATGAACAAACAGTGACAGCAACAGTCTGTTGTCAAGTTAAGCCCTGGTCACAACCCACCGTGCGTTTTTTTTCGCCGTACGTTTTCTGTGGATGCCACGGCCACTACGTTTTTGTGAAAACGTACGGAGGCAGTAGCAAGAGGAGGGAGGGAGTACGTTCAACGCACGTCTCTAGGAGTGTAACGATAAAGAGAGTTGACAATAAAGCAGTGTGTGTGTGTGTGTGTGTGTGTGTGTGTGTGTGTGTGTGTGTGTGTGGGGGGGGGGGTCGGCTTTTCTTTTTTATGAGCGGGATCGGAGCGGCAGGTGTTTTTCGTCGTCGGTGATGCATGAGCATGTCCAGCCTGCAGCGGTAAGTTGTACGAGTGTTTACTTGCCTCGAAAAGTTACAGTTAGTTAACAGACTGAAGCTGTGGAGTGTCTGTGTTGCTGAAGTTTGGAAATAAAGTCCAAGTTCAAGTGAGAAGCTGCGTCATGCATGCAAGTCTGTCGGCCTCCATAGTATGTGGTGAGTGCCGTAATCCGTACTGCCTACGTACGGATTTGGTTAATTCAATAGTAATTGAATGAAAATGTGCCGCTTTGAATCCGTACTGAGGCAGTACTCACAACGTGCGTCATCTGTACTGCTGGTGAATCTGCAGTCTGACCGCAGCGAAAGTTCTGCATTCACGAAAACCTCTACGGCGTGTCTGCGTGCT